>NW_010355346.1:0-1623 GCF_000700745.2 Antrostomus carolinensis | reverse complement strand
TCTATTCTATTCTATTCTATTCTATTCTTCTGTCCTTCACTATTGGAATATTTAACAAACAGCTAAAATAACTAAACTTAACGATAGTTATTTTTTTCCCCTTTCCTATAGGGAGAGAATAGCGTATGCAATATATAATTTTATCTTAAGAAGCTTTCATTTATTTCTTTTATGTCCTTATTTTATAAATGTGCATGGAATTAATTCATCATCTTCAGACAGAGGATCCTCAAATGAAGTCTCCTACCTTTTTTTGGATGTTTAATTACAATGTTATTAAAATTAACAGAACTCCTTCATAATCCAGTTCAGCTCACTGCCTTATTCTAATTTCTTGACAGGTTTGCTTCACTGTTTGTGCATGTGTCTATACAGATGCATGTGTTTATACATAATGGATCAAGATAGAGAAAATATTCATTCTCATGTAGAAGAAGGGTCAGTGACCTGTAGGTGCCATGTGTAAGTTACTTAAAATTTACTCTATTTATCTTGAATATTTTCTCACCTGCTCTATTTAGTAGAATACACATTTTTAAATGACCAACCAGGGAATATCTCTCCTTTTTTCTAAAACTTTTTTCCTTTCTGTGCAGCCGCAGCTGCCTGCCATGTTATTGTTTTTTGTCCCTAGCAGGCTTTTTGGGTGAACGCCAATGGTTTCATGTGGGGAGCGGGCTGATTTGCATCTGAATGGTGAATGGCAAGGCTGGGTGTGGGTACGCTCAGCCACACTGGGTGAGGTAGAACAGCCGCTTCCAGCTCACCTGGAGTAATTAATTCAATAAAAAGTTAATTACAATGAAAGGGAAAAACAAACTTCCATATAACAGATGGCAAATTTTTAGTGTGATGGAAACTAAAGGGTTTTTTGGGTTTTTTTTAATACCATTATGGTGTGCCCTAAATGGTATACAAAATTGTCTCCTCTTAGTATATGCTTAAGCAATTGCATATGTTGTTTCTGTACACTGGCTCTGCTGTGCTTTTTGCTACATATTTCCTCCAGTTTCAGGTATTTGTGAGTTCTTAATCATAAAACTTTTCATCAACACATAGTATTCCTGCAAGATTATGTTTGTGGCTTGGTTCCTGGAGAATTTGCAAGACCTCTGTGTCCATCAGTCACTCCTCTTTTAGAAACTTATGAACCTGTGAGTCAGGATGTCAGCCAAATTGCAGAGAAGAGCAGATGTCTTATGAAAACTGAAGCTGGGTAGCAAACAAAAACCCTGTCAGCTCCTCTACCCAGAAAAAGCTGTGGCAACTTCAGCCTTTTCCCAAAGCATTTGACTGGCCCAGCAGCTGAAAAGCAGAGACTGGCTGGCCAACCGGCATGGAAGTAGATAGCTGGGCAGTTTACACAGAGGACAACACATGCATCCTCTGCTTAGCTGATAAAGTTGAGTGAAGATATGGAAAAAGAGAAATAAAAATATGCTGAAGATGATGAGCATGAAACCCTATTCCTTAATAGAGTTAGGGGTGCACGTTGATGGTAGGTCATAAATGGTAAGGGGCAGAGCTGAGCTTTTCGTGACCAGGCATGTAGTGGAGATAGCCATCCGAAATTGGGTTTCCTTAATTTCAGTGCTTGTAGAATAAACTCTTTCTTCATAAAGA
>NW_010355345.1:0-1622 GCF_000700745.2 Antrostomus carolinensis | reverse complement strand
TTTTTTATTCCAGACCCTATTCTGGTTTCATCCACCTGATATTGCTGTTATTTCTTCAGTTTCCTTCCCTGAAGCAGCTGTCCTGTGAACAAGTAGTCTTTAGAGCTTTCAGTTGTTAACAATAAACTTTTCACCATGTTAGAAAATACATTTTTCAGGGAAGTAGAACTTCACTGAATTTTCAAAGTTTTTCCTAGAAAAAGTGAAAAGCATACTTGTGACAAAAGGCTACTCCCTTGTCAAACTGCTCTTCCAAAAACATAAGGGCATTACAGTTTTTAGATGTAGTGTCATAAAAAGTTTTGAATGTTGGAATCTTCTCTGCTTTTGATGGCAACAACTGTTTCAGGTGGAATATCCTGTAAATGCTCAGTCTTTTGCAGTTGCCTCATACAGAAGGTGATGGTTTCAGACTGAAATAGTAATGAGCAACTGAAAGCAAGTTTTTTTTGTAGGTGCTGGTCAGGCAACCTTCATGGTCTGCTAGTGGTAAGCATGCAGGAGCTTGACACTGTTATTGAAAAGTCCTCTCTTCTAGAACTAAAACTGTAAGACCCATAATTCATTCTGTCTTTTGTGTTTTGGAATTTGGTGAATATGATTCATCCTGTTTGGCTGATGGAACTTGTCGTCAGAGCCATGTATTTCTGTACTGAGTGCATCTCTTTGACGAGAAGCTTGAAAACATGGAAAGCTGTGCCTTCTTTGTAGAGTCCTAGAAATGGATGTTTTTACTTGGTAATACTGAGTGTTTTTCATCACTGTCATCAGACAGAATCTCATTTAAGTAGAAAGGACTGCCAAAAAGACTGAGATGTATGCATTTAAATGTAACTTGAAAAATAGATGATGGGATCAGTTTCTTTCATGCTACTCCCACAAATAGGACTGCAGATGTTTTGCTTGAATTCTGTAATAAAATTAATTTTCTGAATCCTCCTACTTGTATTCTCAAAGTTAGGCATCTAATAAGTGTGCTAGTTTAAAAACAAAGTTAGGAACACTTACATCTTATTTTTTGACAACAATGCAAAATGTGGATGCTTTGTAAATCAAGATGCTTAGTTAGGTGATATGTGAATACGTCGCATGCAGTTAGAGATTGAATACTTGCAAGTGCATTTCATTGGCAATTTGGTTAGAAGAAAAATAACCACAAGCCTAGGAAAACAACTAGCAAGCTTGCAAGTAACTAGGAAGAGCGATAAAGCTGAGGTAAAGCTGCTTATTCTTAGGAACAGAATTGTGTTTGCTGATGCGATTTATTATTCTTTGGTCTTATGCTAGTATTTATGAGAGGCAGAAGTTTGGTTTACATTCACAGGATTATATGCATCGTATCATATGAGCAGCTCATACGTTATTGTGGCTTGTTAGCCTTGTGTGATTATCAGAGTAATGACAGCAAGACTGAGTTTTGCATCTCAGCTTCTTACTTTCATTGTCATCACACTGGAGATTGGTATGCTTGTAAATAATAATTCACTGAAGACTGACACAGTGCATAATGAATGCATCCAGTATCTGTGATTCAGTTGTGGGTTGGAGTAGAGTTAGAGATATTTTTAAATAGCATTTCAAAAGCTTTGCTCAAAACACCTTTTAATAAAGGGTATGATTAT
>NW_010355344.1:0-1674 GCF_000700745.2 Antrostomus carolinensis | reverse complement strand
CTCCTCCAACAACAGATGATTCTTGTCATTTTATGAACAAACAATAAAGGAAAATTACTATAACTAGAAAACCAGATATTTCATTTTGCTCTGGTAGGGCTCAGTTTACTTAAATTTGTCTCCTGCTTTGCTTTTCTTGACTGTTTTATTTTCTGAAGTACATTGTCCTAGGGCATCCAATCTGAAATGCACCGCACATTTGTCATCCCTTAGGAATCTCTTTTGGATTAGGTGTTGTGCACTGTTGGAACAACAATAGGACTTGAGGACAGACAGTGCCTTGCAGGGTTGATCCTTTAATTTGTAAGGCAACACAGACATCTGCAATCAGCATGGGTCTCAGTGTGGTGAGCTAACCGCATAGGTAATACAAATTACTCATTGCTTATGGGTAATTAACCTGCTAATTATTCACAAAACATTTTGCTCTGTGGTGGTTTCGTAAGCTGACAGGAATCACCCAAGCTGAAAGAAACCTTTAAAAATTCTTCTTAGCATTGCCTCACTTCATGTCAAATCACATCATATCTCAGAACAACGTTTTTGTATATACAATGAGGTAATAGTGAAAAAGAAACTCCTTCCTTCAACGTGAATGCCAGCTGTCATTTCAAGTAACTAGAGATACCCATCTATGTGAGGAATAAACAAGTACAAAGTGTGTGCCTTTGAAGACCATATACCTGTTCAAGTTTTGGTATTCAGTTAATTTTTAGGTAAAGTCTAAGTTTTAGATAAATCTGAAACTTACATTCTGATTCTACAGTTTTATGCCTCAACAATTCTTTCTAAAAAATAAGAGAATTTCTTAATACTTGTGTTTTCTCTAGTCATTTTTTGCTCCTAATATTCTACAAAGGGTAACCTGTATGCCTTGTATCGGTGCGGTCTTGGTACATATGGGTACAAAAAATCATGGACAATACCCGAGTCTTCTAAAGTAATGATCAAGAAAAGTATAGATCTGCAGCAAGTATTGCAAGCTACACCATGTTGCTGGGTGCTGGGATCCTTGATGCTATTTGGGCAGTTGGGTCCTGTTTTCTTAGGACTTGGACTTCAGACTACGGAGGATATGGGCTTACAGTACAGTAGTACTGGGCTTGCTGGGACTTCCATTTTTCTCCCTCAGCCTGAGAGGAAGTAGGTGTCTATTAATCATAACAATCCCTTCTTCTCTCTGGTGGGATATAAACACTTGCAACAAGGCCCAATAGCTTTTTAATGACAAAGGATGCCCTAACTGAGCAGACCTTTTCCCTTACTTTTGCAGAATGACCATCTTTTCTCCCTCCACTCCTCCAATATGTAGCACTTTCTCTAGTCCTGTTCTAGCATTTTAGTAGAAAAGATGAGGAGCACTGACAGCTGGGAAAAGGAATGAGAGGATACAGACTGTCTCCAATCATCAGGACCATTCTTCCTCAAGATGTATGGTATACACCTATGCCATACCTGAGGGACTTTTAGTGATGGGAAATGCATAGTCTCCCCTGACAACATATTTCAGTGTTTCACAGTGTTGTCTTTTTTTTCCTTCTCCTTAATGTCTTACCTGAAGCTTCTTTGTTATGTAAACCCTTTGCTGCTTCTTATATAGGTGCTTCTTATAGGTGTCTACTACAGGCCTCCTGGTCAAGGAGATCCTATTGATGAAGCCTTCTTACTCCAGCT
>NW_010355343.1:0-1670 GCF_000700745.2 Antrostomus carolinensis | reverse complement strand
ATTCCATGATTCAGTGACAGCTCGAGTTCCTGAAGCCAATGGCTGGGTCGTGTTTGAGAAGTGATTATATTAATAGGAGTCATTCAGTGCTTTATCTGTTCCAAGTGCTACACAAACATCAACTAGGCAGTCGGGTAGAGAAATGCAAAGTGCTGCAGAACTGACCAAAATATAAATTAATTAATTATGGAACTGCAACAGATGAATCATTTTCCAGCTACCCACTAACATCAAAGTCCCAGTCATGGGAGCTACGCGGCACCAGCAAAAATGCTGAGCAAATTGAATTGCTGCATCGTTTATAGAGGAACATCATTTAATATGTACAACAGTATTTCTTGGTTTAATTATTTATATTCAGACATGAAATTAGCAAAATTTCTTTTGTAGGTAACCTACATCTGCTTGGACAGAAGCATGAATGCAAACTGGTCTGTGAATATTCATCTTTGTATGAATTTTGAGTTTTAGCTTTTAACAGAGCTGGAGAACTGATTTCACTGGGATTTATTGATATAAATTATTGTGACTTTTGTCTAACAAAGGAAAACACTTGACCATATATTGCTTATTTTCCCCATGAATTACATAGTTGTGCTATAAATTTGCTGGTCTGCACCACTACTTAAGTATTGGTTATGCTGTGTCAGGACATGACAAAAGGAGAAAGAATGTCTGGACAGGCATTTAAGAGAATATTTTCCTGTAAAAAACAGTTTTGAAAAAAACCCCCCAAAAACTACCACATAGAAAATAAGCTCTACAGAAATATTTAATTTTTTTCCAACTTCTGCTATCATATGAGTATTTCTAGATTAAAAAATGTTATTTTTCAGCAGAAAAAAGGTGAAACAATGCTTTAGTTCCACCTTCACTAAGAAAATATAGAATTTGATATTGAAAAATACGATGCTGACCCTGGATTTGAAGAATTAAGCATGGGTGTTGCTGGGATATCATGACACAAGTAACAGGCTTCCCTGTACTGACAGCTCGCGAACAGCCCATTAATAAAAAGCAGTGTAATCCTTGTTCTGATGGCAATGTGAGAGGTGATATAGCTAATACCTAATTCTGGATACCTGGACAATTGTGAAACTCTAGCTTTCCACATAACAGAGTGTAAACACATGCAGAAATTGCAGAGGGACCTGTACAAACCAGTCTAAGGGAGCAACACAGGTATTTCAAGATCAACTTCCACATTCCACTAAGAAATTACCAAATATTTTTGTGCAGCCCATTTAAGCTGTTGCAAAACAAAGGCTTACACCAGCTGGGAGGCTTCGTGAAGAAGATGAGTTAGAAGAGAGAAAGAACAGCATTTCTTTATTCATTCAAATCTGAGTAAAACAAATACTAGATTGTGTTATTTTGGCTTGTGCTTTCTGCAGCTACTTCAGTCACCCCTCCAGGAGCACTGAACAGATACAGCTGCAAGAACACTCTCCCTTTGACAAAACAAACTGGTTGAAACAGAAGCGTTGTTATAGAGCCGCGAGACAAATTTGTTTATTGAAGCTATTGTGTTTACGTGGTGCTTGCTAAGAAAAAAAGAAGGGTTGGTCTTGCTGGCTGGTGTGTTTGTTGTGAGTGAAGATGTTTCTTTTTAAATAGCAAGAACAAGCAGAAAGTCAGAAAAGAAAAATAGAATAGAAGAGAGAAGAAGA
>NW_010355342.1:0-1672 GCF_000700745.2 Antrostomus carolinensis | reverse complement strand
GCATGTTTTAAATTAATAATTTCTCATACCTATAGCTGCTGGCTTGAAGTTTGGCTGTGCTTGGTGTGACTAGGATGGTGGATTTGTTCTGTGTCTGTGCATCACCCAGCACAACTGAGTCTCAATTAATGATTAGGACATTAAAGTACTACAGGGCATAAATAATTTGACATTAATGCAGTTGAGCTAAACACTCACCTAAGTAGGGGATTGTGGGAGCTGAATCTGTGTGGATAACGTCAACAAACTCTGCATCAGATTTATCCAGTCTGACTTCAATTGGGGTGCCTTGAAAATAAGGTTGAGCAGGGTCCAACCCTGAAAGAAAAAGACTGGTGTTATACATAGATCAAGAGATATCGTTGTCTCACTTTACATAACACTATGGTTGCGTATAATGAATACTGTGTATGTAGTTGCCTGTGGTTCCTTAAATCTACGTAGCATAGGCATTGATAAACTGATTATGTGTGCTCTCACAAAATGGCTTTTCTCCCAGGTAGGAGAAAAGGTTACCTGTGAGAAGCCTATAGAATTTTAGTGATTTATATCAAGATCACATCCCAGCACTTGGGTATCACTTTGTGGTTTTGTGTTCTGTTTGGTTTTTTTTTATTATTGTTATTATTAAATTATTTATTTTTATTTTTTATTGAACTTCCCTTTAATAATGTTGCTCAGATTGAGGTGGTTGTGTCTGCATCCCATATAACTGACCAACCTGGTTTCTGGAGTGCCTCGTTTCAGAGTACTCTAACAGGAATTGATGCTGACAGCATCCCATCTGCTTGAAGGTGTTGAAACCAACCTGCCTACTTCTGGCTCCAGTCAGATTTCAAAAAAAAACCATCGAGTTTTGAACTGATGATCTTTTGCTTTTGATCCTAGCAGAAAATGGAATTTATTTGCTTCCCAAATTGCTGTGGCAATTCCAGGAGCTTATAAAGTCTTGCAAATTGCACAATTTTTGCTGTCTTATGCTTGCATCTCTTGTTTCCCTGAGCACCAAATTTAGTTTTGCTTTTAGACTGAATTTTGTAGACTATTAGTCCAAGGTTCACCAAGACTGAAATCCCTGAGGAAAAATAACAATTGAAAAGAGCTGCCTTAATAATATCCAAAATTGTCTTTTGTGTACGAAAGGTCACTCTGCTTAATGCACGCTGCCCTTGGCACTGCCTGCATTGATGAATGAGGAGATCAAGCCCATAGCTTTAAACTCTGGAAATGCCAAACATATTAAAAAATTGCTAAACAACTCAGACTGCAGGTGAATTACCTGTATTTTGAGAAATCTGTGGTTTGATCACAAGTGTAGTGACAATCTCTCTTTTCAATTTGGTTATCTGGGAGAGTCCTGAATGTTTTGAAATACTCAAAATAAGGTCTCTGGAATATTTTTGTTTAGAAACTAATACGTATTATAATAAATATGCCTATTTGATGGCTTTTTTTTTTTTTAAGAGTCAGGTAAACAATTTAAGAAAGATGAGGGCTATCTCTTGAAGAAGAGTGAAGGGATCTGGCGAATGGTTATGGGGTGGCTGTGTTGCACTGATACTCCTGCTGTGGAGCATGGGGCTGAGACAGCCCACGCTTCCACTGAGCTTTGCTTTGCATCTCAGCCATACGCATTTTCATCATTTAAGTCTTGCAGTGTTGCAAAATGGTT
>NW_010355341.1:0-1660 GCF_000700745.2 Antrostomus carolinensis | reverse complement strand
TCTCTAATAGATCATTTCCTAGTTCTGTTTTTAGTAGCAGTAAATGAAAAAGGAAAGGCTCAAAATTTCATGAACAGAACAAAATCCATACATTTGTTTTTGCGAAGGGATCTATAATTATTTGCAACTCTGCAAAAATTTAGATTGGAATATTTTTATGGATATCATGCATTGGTTGACACAAAACTTGCTCTCTCTGAAATATACAGTTCAACTTGACAGAAAATTATAAAGATTCTTCTTTCCTGAAACAAAAATTAACTGTTAAAGTCTTAAAGCTTGCACTAGTGAACCAAAACAGTATATTTGCTTTCATGTGACATTTTAATTACTACCCCTTTACCAAAGCTCGCTTCTCATTGAATCATGTAATATCAGAGATGTTTACCAGAGTACCTGTCAGTGGTAATCCCAGTGTAAGTGACTCTTTGAGGACCTGTGTCATTTCATTTTTTGCTCTCCCTTATGTAGAGGTATGGTACAAAAGATGGAATGATCAGATTATGCTTTTGTAGCAACAAAGTGGGATGTTTGATAAGCTTCTGCTTTTGTGGTAAACTGGTTGAGTACCTAGTATCTGAGCCTATTGCAGCATCTACCAGTCTAGATCCCTTATTGCAGCTGAAGCTCTAAAATTTTTCATTTTAATCAATGATCTTCTCGCGTGTCAATAAAGTTTCTCTCCATCATCTTCTGTTCAGTAAGCTGGAAATTTTACATGCTTGTAAACATGAACTCTTGTATATAGTTAGTGTTTTCAGCAATATTTAAAATTGTTCAAAGTAGCTGTACACTTGCTGAAATATGCAAAGGCTGAGGGCAAGCTCCAAAGCAACATAGGCACTATGAAGTGAAATCTAGGCTGGATGAAGGATGCAGAGTCACTCTAAAATAGCAGTTAAGAAAATTCCTTTATCTTCTTGGAAGTTCTCACTGTGAAATCTCTTCCAATAAACTTAGAACAGGCAAGACTATTGGTACAGACAGGCTACAGTTATTGAGGCTGAACAGTCCACCTTCTGTCTCTAGCAGGACAGGATTTTTGCTTGCTATTCTTTCTTGTCCTGTGATTCCTGCATTTCTATCTGGACAGTGGCCAAGCTCTAATAAGAGAGATAGCTTGTATGTGATATAGTCCATAACTTGCTTTGAACTAGGAGTTAGACTAGAGATCTTGAGGTCCTTCCAACTTGTTTTATCTTATAAACTTATAACAAGCTACATGTATTATAAATCAGCATCAAAAGTTATGTTAAAACCTAACTGCAGAACACTGGACAATAAAATCATCCCTGTTAATACAACTGACAACATATTTCACAGAAGATGGTGTCACAAATTGAACAAAATATTATCCACATTCTTTCCACTGTATAAAATTAGATGCTTGTATTTGCATTCATGTCTACTGCTGCAGTAAAAGGAATTTGGAAGAGCTTTGTCTTCTGGTCTACCATTACAATTTGGCCTGAACTCTGTCACCTCTATCATATGAATGACTTTGCAATGCCCAGTGGCAATATGAATGCCCATTTGTGCTTACTAACACTGAAAAGAATAATTATGTTCTAATGGAAACCCAACTCAGCCAATCCTCCAAACCACTCAAGGGTGAATAATACAATTAACAAAGGATTGTCTCTTTATTATTATTATTATT
>NW_010355340.1:0-1672 GCF_000700745.2 Antrostomus carolinensis | reverse complement strand
AAAAAAAAAAAAAAAAGAAAGAAAAATATATAAAGGACATTCATGTAGTTTTAACCCTGACCCTGTTCACAGCCTGGTGAAGAACCTAGGGCTACAATGCATAAAGGCTGCTGAGCAACTGCCAATTCTGTCTTCCTCTCTACTACTGCAATATTCTTTTTTTTTTACTTATTTTTTTGGGGGAGGGTGGGGTGTTTTTTAATTACATGTCAGCATTATGATGCATTAAATAGGTTATTTTAAAAATGGAGAAAAAACTCAGAAGAAATTAAAATATAATATGCTGGTAAGTCAGTGGCAAAGATTCCCAAGTTACACTATTAAAAAGAGTTAACTTGGAACAAGGAGCCTCAACACATTTCCCCTCCCCTACTTCCAGAGTTTACAAAACTTTGAAGACTACAATTTTTTTTTAAACAATAGAAAGATGCAGAAAACTTGACCAAAATAAACCACCTTTTTTCCTAAAGAATATTCAGCAGAAATATAATGACTGACATGGTTCCCATACCTGTTTATTCGGAAAGGCTCTGATACAGCGGGTTTGGTATTTCAGACTGGACTCTCTTCGCTGCTGAACGTAACCCATGTTCCGTAAATCCCACACCAGCACCCTCCGACCGGCCGTCCCCACAATCAGTCTGTCTCCAGACACAGAAAGCGTGTAGACCTGAAAAAAACAATACAATATTTAACACTTCTTAGCCTGGATTGTTCTTTGTAGAAAAAAAAAAACATCAGCAATATGCACTAACAAAACAGGTGACATCTGGAATAAAGTCCGGAGCTATAGATTCCCTTTGCTTCAGTTTATAACTCAAATTTGGGGTAAACAGAAGCAGCCTGCAGCTGGTTAGTGGTAAAACACAGATGGAGCATTTCAAAAGCTCACCCTTAATTCTGTACCACAGCACAAAGCTGAAAAATCAAGCCCAACACAGCACCATACTACTTATAACAAAATTATAAAATAATAATAATAATAATAACAACAACATGCATACACACTTGTGCAATTCTCAGTTGCAAGCATGTTTGTTCAGTTACCAGTCTCCAGATCTCCACGATATCTAAATAATCTTCCACACATGCAATCTCTTCCTTTTGCTGCTATTACCCATGTTTTAAATGCTACATGTGTACACAAGTATTTATGTATAATTCAAAAGGGAAATCAGCATTACTCAAGTTTTCCTCAAAAATTATTTCAAGCATTACATTTATTGGCTATTTTAAGGCAAGAGGAAGAGAGATACAAAGTAATAGGGAGAGAAAAAGGGCAGAGATGTTGGAATTTATCTTTGCTTGGTATGCACAGCTTGCATTCTCCACCATCAATTCATGATCCTGCAGTTCAGTCCTACAATACCACACCACACATTTCCTTCTCGTTTTTTTCTCCATCTGGTAATCATGTGTTTCTCTTTTTAAACAGAATAAGGTTTCATGTTAATGAAGAGAAATAAATTGCTAAGAAATCATTAAAAAAACCCCAGTACTTCATATACTTTAGTAAAACTAAGTGAAACTGAAGGAAGCAATAGGCTTGACATCATTAAAAAAAGACTATGGCTTGGAATTTCAACTCTGCTCCGAAAACTGGCTCAGAAGTTCTCATTTCTATTTATCAGATTTCTCATGAAAATATTCAGCAAATCAATTGTTCTGTTTC
>NW_010355339.1:0-1648 GCF_000700745.2 Antrostomus carolinensis | reverse complement strand
TTTTTTTTTCTTGGATGTTCTGTTTCTGATACATCAATATTATTTTTGCATTATTAATATTTATTAAATGCTTGAGAGCATGTGTGGCACTGTACCAGGACCAGAGCAGTCAGGGACTCAGTTTCCATGGCAGCAGGAGCACAGTCCTGTACTTGCAGAACAGAAGGGCTCTTTTTGGCAACTGCTCTCTGTGCTGTGATTACATTTGCTTTTTAAAGATAGATATATAATTTAAAATCTTATTCATTAGTGCTGCAGAATCTTGTCCATCCTGGGTGAGAATTTTGCCTGCTGTAAGTTTCTTTGTCTTTTCTGGAGTTCTAGCTTGGTTTCTGTAGCTTCTGTGGGTGTGATTGTTTTTACTTGCATGTACAATGAAAGAGAGGAAAAAGAGTGTGTTTAAAATCCATTTAAATAGATGGAAATTTCCTCTTGACTTTGGTTAAATTTGAAATGTTATGGTAGACTTCTCCCCCTTTCCAGTTAGCCTATAGCATAGTGTCCTGGTTTTGCTAGGTTTAATTGATTTTATCAATTAAAAAAAAGTTGAAAAAACTAGAGCATACAACTGACAGTAAACTCTTAACTGTGCTTTTCCTTCATTTAGGTAACTGCTCAGTCCAGGTTTTAACTTTTATGTTTTAACTGGCCTTGTTTTATACTTTTTTTCATGCTTCCTTCCTAGAGATGTAATGTGTAGTATGATGTATATTCAGGTGACATTTTGCTTAATTTCAAAGGGTGAATTAAAATTTTCTTCTGATCTCAAGTCTTTGTTCAGCTGTGCATTACCCCACAGAGGTTTTCTGTCCGTCTTTGCTTTCCATATATAAAGTTAATGCAGTTAATTTCTTCAGTGGCTTTTCAGGCTGCTTCTGTTTTTGTTGATCTTTTTTTGATGAGTAAGGCTGTAGGTATCTTTTCAGATGTGTTGGGTGGTTCTGCTGCGATACCAGCTGCTTGGCTTGCTGATGTAGCGGTGGTTGTATATCAGTAAATATTGCTGGATTTGCTGGACCGATTCCGTCCAGGTCTGATGCTACTCAGTGTTGTTCAGGGAGGTAAGAGCATAAAAATCAGCAGTAGCAGGAGTAGTGAATATACTTGCACTGAGAATAAGAATTTCAGATGTAAACTTACAACTGTTCCTGTAGACTTCTCATCCTGAATCACAGTTGCATCTCTGCAGCTACTTACAGAGAAAAATGTCCGAGTTCCTTTGATAACAAATGTCAGCGTTGACTGATATAGGCCAAGAAATACACCTCCTGTCTCAGTAACTGGGTGACTCTGTTCTTGTTAGTGTAGTCATGTTACACTGATTACACATTTGTCATCCAGTAGCTGGCTAGCAGTTTAGCTTTCTCTAAATCTCCACCATGAAAGTGGACTAAATATTATCTTATGGATATGAAAACTGATGCTTGGAGAAGTTATCCTTTGCCCAAGGCTGTAGAGTGATTCAGCAACTCACTGTGAACACTAGTGACTCATGAAGAATGTTCCCAGTTTCTTGTTTTCTGGTCCGTTATCGCATTTTTTTACACAGATAATCGTGTTCCTTGGATTAAATGACTGCTCAAGGGCTTAGCCTTTGTCATACACAGTTTGTATATTCAGAAAAATCACAGTGTTGAGATAACTCAGC
>NW_010355338.1:0-1630 GCF_000700745.2 Antrostomus carolinensis | reverse complement strand
GCTATAGTTCTCCAAATAATTTGTAATTACATTTTTGTAATTTTGGGTTCGTATTTTTTTTTCCAGCTATGTTCTTCATAAATATTTATGGCTTTCTGTCCATCTGCCTCCCATTGTAAACTTCATTTTTTTAGTCTTTGTTGAATTCATCAAACTTTGTTTTTACCTCTATTCCTGTACTTTCATGCACTTTCTCAATTTTTGCCTCCTCAAGGATGTTGTTGCAGGGTGCTGCATTTTCTTTAACAGCAGTACTTATTTTATCTTCTTGCTATTGCAGTGTGCCAGGTTGCTTTTCCTGCTTAAATCTCCACATATAATTAATTTCTGCAGCAAACTAACTTGTGTTTTTTTGTTTTAAATTATGAAAAATATATAAAAATGGGCTAGAGGAAACAGTCCAGTCCTTTGTGGTAGTTTGGTTTCTCTCCAGTGCATGCTCTCTCTGACCTTGCCTCTAGTTCATCTGGTTTGCTTTCAGGTTTTCTCTAGCCAGAACACTGCAAGAGGAGGTGTGCAGTGGATATGCAGAAGCTGGACTTTGTACAAAAAGTGCAGAATCCTTCTCCAAGCTGTCCTCCAGGAAAAAAGAAGGCTAGGTTATCTACTGGTAATTTTGTCAGCATCTTTGACTTAACAAATTTTTTATATTCGTTACTCTATTTCAAATTAAGGTTTACCTGGAGCCATCTTTGTGCTCGCAAATAAAGTAAAGAAAATTGTGAACTCAAAGGGAATTTGTAGTTATTGCTGAAGATAGGTATCTCAATGCAAGACAGATGTACTACGTAAGACACATAACAGTCATACCAGAAGTGCTCGGGTATTGTGGTAATAGTTAACTATGTTGACTGTGAGATTTACTTATATTTTGACAGCTGGAAAAAAATGGTTATCATGAGCATTACTATTTTAATATACTTAATGTGACAGATGAGCTGGTAAATATTATAGCATTTTATGTTACAGTCTCACCAGCCACTCACTCTGGACCATAGGCTTTTGAAAATACTTGCTGTTCTGCTACCTGGGTTTAACTTTAATTGGCATAAAGGGGCAAATGGAAGTGTGCTAATGAAGAAAGACATAATTGCCTATTAGAAACATGAAAATGTATATATATTTGCTTTGTAAAACTTCAGTTCTCTGTTTTGAGAAGCATAACCTTTTCAATAACCTTAAGGAATATGAAATCTGGTGGCTTTTTTTTCTCATTAGCCTTTATGGAATTAAGCTTATTACCCAATGCTTTAAGACTTATTTCTTTTGTCATTTTTACTGAATTGAGCTCCCTTGACCCTCTGATTCCATCATTGATTAGCTGATATCTTGCAAAAAGGCTGTGACTATATATTAAAGACAGGAGACACAACTTGGAAAGAGACAATTCAGTTTTTGTCCCAGTTGTGCACTCTAATAAGGTAATTTGCAATATATATGATATTTAAATGAGTCAAATCAGCCCTATGAATCTGACAACTCAATGTGTTTTTGAGAGCATGTTGTGTCTCCAGAATTAGGTGACAATCAGTTTTTCAGCAAATGTACAAATAACTGGAATTCTGAGGCCATTGAATAAACTCCTGATAATAAGGCCCTCCCCCGGAGGGACCTTGACAGGCTTGAGAGG
>NW_010355337.1:0-1624 GCF_000700745.2 Antrostomus carolinensis | reverse complement strand
GCTGATGCCTGAACACATCTTGGTGTTGGTCGTTTTGTCCCCCGCAAACTTCTGCTTCTCATATGCCTCAAAATAAATTTGTTTTGTCTTTGCATGGGGCTCAAACACAATCTCAGTCTTATTTACCTGAAAAGTATTACCATTTGTAGGACTCTCTTCCTTAACAGCAGATGAATCTCTGGGCTACCAAAAGGTTCTGGAAAGAAGGGATGTCTTCCTCTAAATTGTGGCACTCATGTCTTCATCTTTAATTTCTTACTACTTCTTTCTGAATTACCACGTTGTTATGAATTGACATCTAACACTGGAGAGCTGGGAAAGCTGCTGGTGCAATGTTTGGCCAAGTGATGGTATGATCAGTGAAACAGCTAGAGATCAGATAGCCCTTCTCCTGAAAGTCACTGGACTCCAAATGGACAGTACTAAATGTGAGCCCTATGTTCTTAGCCTGATGCCCCTGTTTCAAGGTACTGTGTTGTGTTGCTCCCTTCTAGGTAAGTATGTCAAAATAGGCTTGGTCTACAGACTGCAGACTTGCTGGGAATACTTTGTATAAGCATGTCTGTGGTCCTTGCTGGAACGAGTCCAGAAAAGGGCAACTGAGATGATTAAGGGACTGGACCACCTTTCATATGAGGAGAAACTGAGAAAGCTGGGGTTATCTAGCCTGCAGCAGAGAAAGAAGTGAGTTGTCTAGCCTGCAAAAGAGAAGAAAGGCTCAGGGGGATCCTGGTATCAGGTATTTATGTATGTTCAGAGGATCTAAAAAGATGGAGCCAGACCCTTCAGTGGTGTCTAGTGACAGAACAAGAGACAGTGGGCGTAAATTGAAACACAGGAAATTCTGTCTGAACATAAGAAAGCACATTTTTACTGTGGTTGAACAATGGAATAGGTTACCCAGAGAGGTTATGGCGTCTCCCATCCTTGGAGATAGTCAAAGCCAAAGTGGACAGAGTATTGAGCAAACTGTGCTTGCTGACCCTGCTTGGGCAGCGGGGCTGGATGAGATGGTCCAACCTCAGCGGTTCTTTGATGATCAGATGCAGGTGTCTGAGAAAGATTTTTCTAAATAAGATGTTTTTACCCGTGGGATCTTATGCTGATTCACTTGTATTTGGTGCATGGAGCTAGTGTAGCATGGAGTCTTGTAAGAAACCCTCTGATCTGAGATGTTCCTTGCGTTAATCATGATGTGGAGGGAGGGGAGGGACTTTGTTTCTTGGTGGGAAAAGCTATAATGGTCATCTGTATATTCTTTATCTTGTAAGTCTTTTTTACTCATTCTCTGATTGGCTTTTATTTCTGGCTGCTCTTTCTTGGCCTATCCTCCCCCAGAATTATATTGGGGAAAACGTGAGTAAAGCAATACTGTGTTCCTCTAAGCGTATTTCTAGTACTGTACAACGATCCTGACTTAAGAAGAGAAAGAATGACTGTATAAAAATGTGTAGAGATGTATTTAGAGACACCAGAATCATGTATAAACACTCTTTAAGAGTGATCATGGGTAGTAACCAGGCTGTCTGCTGCATGCTACCCACAAAACACCCAGCCTCCAGCGCTCTTAGTTGGTTAGCAATGTGCTGCGTTCAAATCTGCTTCCAAGCGTGCCTGCCTTTTC
>NW_010355336.1:0-1646 GCF_000700745.2 Antrostomus carolinensis | reverse complement strand
AAAAAAAAAAAAAAAAAGCAAAAGCAAATCTGTCTGAACTTACTGACTTGTTTTGTGTGGAGTTAGGGTTATGATGTCTGGGAAGCCGTACTTTTCTGTCAAATAAGGTCTGCTGGCAGCATTGAAAATGGGAAGTAAGCCATACTAGTATGCTTCTGAATTGTTTTAAAACTCAGGCCATGACACTAATGGATGCGATACAGAAAGAGGAGAGGCTATTACTGTGAATTAGCAGAACTCAACCCACCTAGTTTAGCTTCTCCCCACTGCAATTTAGCAGGCAGATTGAACATTTTTCCTGTTGGAAATCTCCTGATGAAAAATGAGCAATTAATCCACACCAGCAACAGACATACTTTCTACTCTCCTCTAGTGACATTCTTACCTAAGTACATATATCTAAGAGCTGTGGCAGTAGATGGGTCTGGTACATTAACTTTTTACTGAGGTGCAGGTCTGGACATGCAAAGTATCAATAGGCACAAACTGGCTGTAACTATGCCTAGTCTGAGAACTGGGAGACTGTCTGACCGCTGGAGCAGGAAAGCTCTGGAACAGCTCTTTGGTTGGAGGCCAGAAGCCTAACTTTCAAGTGAGTGTGAGGAGAGTTGATTCTCTGCTCTTTCATTCTGCCGCCAGTCAGGAATAACTCCTAACAAGTTTAATGTCTGTAGCTGGACTTGCACACAATGTCAGGGTCATGTTTCTTATTGCCATCATTGACCCATGCACTCACATGAAGCACTGGCAACTTTAGGGAGTTCACACAATGGAAAACTCTGCCCACGCTGGCAGGAAATGTACCTTGTAGGTACAATTTACAAGGTTTGAACAGTACAATTTATTTTTACTTTGAAGTGAAATGCAAAGGCATCTACCCCGTGGCCTTCCAGAAAATGCCTTCCAGATATAAATTCAGTGCCGTATCTTACCTTTTGCTTTCATGGTTCCGAAAGAATGAAATAACTTGACGTCAGCAGTTTTTGTGCATTAATGTTTCCACATTTTTTCCTATTGTATGTATTCAAAGGAAAAGAATAGCAAAGCTGGCCCTAATAAGAGAAATCCAGATCCTGTTCTCACTGCAGAAAACACGGGAGTCTTCAAAGATTAAAGAATCTGTGCAGTTCCTCTAAGAAAAGGAGAGCAGGGACCTAACCTCTGGACTTGAAGTGCTCTACGCTGTGTGCAATAGTTACACAGAGAAAGAATAACACAAGAGGTAGGTCTGGGCCTCACCCAGAGCCCAGTGAAGCAAGCAGAAACTGTGGTTGCAATGGACAATATATCGTCTTCCATCTGCAACTACGTAAGACTTCAGAAAGGCAAAAGACCTGAGGGTGTGGAGTATCTCTGCTAATCCTTCGTGCCCCACAGGAGGTTTCTGTCTCTCCTACTCTGGAGAGGACCTCTCACTATCAACTGGAATAACCAGGCTTGCATCAGTAGGGAAGGATAATCTGGCCCACAGCACACTGAATTAATGTTTCCTAATAGCTGAATTGCCCTCTGCCAGTTGAACAGCATCTGGACGCCAGATTCTGCAGAGACATCTCTGTAAACAAGCTTTCTGAATATGGTAAACTTCCACGTACTCTGATACTTTCTGCCTTAAGTAATACGGAAAAACTAGGACTATTTTTTTT
>NW_010355335.1:0-1662 GCF_000700745.2 Antrostomus carolinensis | reverse complement strand
AAACAAAACCAAAAAACCCACAACTAAACAAAAAAAACACAACAAGAGTGAGTTAAGGAGGGTTAGCTTGTTTTTCTGTGCAGATATGGTTAATTTAGCAGCTAAATGACCAGACCAGGCAAAAGCTAACATAAAACCAACCTATATTGTGCTATAGGTCCTCAGCAGAGGCATTCAAATGGGAAGAAAGGCAACAGGGTTATTGGTGAATGAGGTGAATAAGATGTCTCCACTTTTAGAAACTGTTATTTCTATCTGGTTCTATAGAACATTGCTTAGTTGCCCTCTTCTGCATTCATCAAGGTCCATCTGCCTTTTTTTCCTACTCCTCCACTGTATTATAACCTTCCTGGATTATTAAACAAAGTCAAATGTATCTGAGGTTAGATTTTGGATATATTGGAGTAACCTTACTTTTTATGCCAAAGAAAACTTAGGACTGTGGCATAAGTTGAAACATCATGATACATGTCATTTTTGAGGTTACCCTTGCCATTTGCCATGCACATTTTAAAGCAAACAGAGCTGCAGGTATAATCTGCCCTGAGAGATTGATATTGTTTATGTTGAAGTGTACCTGGCAGGTTATGATCTAGGTGATGGAAGGGACACAGCATCCTTTATAGTAGCTGGAGAATCCAGTCTTTCAGAGAATCGCAGACATAAACATATTGCAAGTAGTACACTTCTCATGGTCTTGGGGATTAAGAGTGTTTCTAGAAATAGGAGTAAATATGGCTTTCTTGAAGCGAGAATCTGTAGCATAGGACCATCAATGCAGACATGTCCAAAATGTAAAGTCTAAGTGAATTTTGGGTAAGGTGTTTCCTACTGCATGCCAGTATCTCAAGATAAAAATGAAGATGTTTGAAGGTGTTATACCATTATCCTTTTCTTCTTCTGCAGGTAAGTATATGAACTACTGCTTCTTAGACTCATTTGTGGTTTGCCTAAAAAAGAATAGCATTTTGGAAAACAATATTGCTTTAAAATCCCTAAGGACATATCCACCACCTGTAAAATATGCACATGAAGAGATATGACTTATGAATTAAACCTATGAATAAGACAGCTATGCACATCAGTATTCCCTCCAGCACTCGGACAAAGCAAACAAAACTAAATAATGCAGTGAACTTCTTTCACCAGCTACTAGAGCTAAATACAGATTGTTAGCTCAAAGGAAAGGAATCAGGGTGGAGGGAAAAAAGGGGTGAAATGTTAAACACATACTTT
This sequence comes from Antrostomus carolinensis, assembly GCF_000700745.2. NCBI lineage: Eukaryota > Metazoa > Chordata > Aves > Caprimulgiformes > Caprimulgidae > Antrostomus > Antrostomus carolinensis. The sequence continues at coordinate 426 of NW_010355335.1, read as the reverse complement.
AGCGTATTGATAGGGATGAGAAAAATGTGACAGGTCTAGTATGCAAGGTCAGAAATGATGTGAAAAAGAATACCTCCAAGGAGCGTGCTAAGCGTGACTCTGGCCAGTCACCTGTGAAGAAACACTGCTGGGTTTTTATGTTTTTAAAGTGCCTGAGATAATAAACATTATCACATCCCAAAGATTAATTCTGATGCACTGATGCTGAGAACAAAGAGAATTTCAAATTCTGAAACCACATTTATATTTTTGATCAGATTAATGATAGCTATGAAATGATAATAAAAATAACCTAGGAATTTGACTGATAATGGCTTTATCTGTTTGTATTACATGTTTTGTTTAGTTTAGTTAGTATTTCTGGCATATAGCTCTTTTGACACTGCTGAGATATTTGCAGGCTAAGCTCAAGAGAAAAAAAAAAAA
>NW_010355334.1:0-1642 GCF_000700745.2 Antrostomus carolinensis | reverse complement strand
CTCTCCAAACACAACATTCCTAGATACCACTTTCAGGGGAACTTTATTAAATAGAGAAAGGCTCCAACAAAAACCATAGCCATTTTTCTTATTTGTAAATATCCACATTTGGATTCAAATCTCATAGCTAACAGTTATTTAAATCTATAATCCACCTCTGCAATGTTTTGGTTTGTTCTTAGGACATGTCAATCCTATTGGAACTTGGCTGGGAGTGGGGCAAGGGCCTTGGCCAGTTTTACCTTGTAGCACAGTATTCCTTTTAGCTCATTTCATGCTCTCTGCTTTTATTCAGCAAAAATGTCAGTGGCAGGATATCAGAAGGATAGTCTATGAGAGTTATATGTACATCTATATGTATCTATCTATATGTAAAAAATGTACATTTGTACATGCCCAAACCAGGTGTCAGAGCATAATAATTTTCTCCCTTTAGTAAGTCATTTAAAGACAACACAGAACATTTGTCAACTTCCAATTCATGACTTCACTGTGATAGTCGACAGTTCTCAGTACTCTGCAGGCATACATTAGGTTAACTTCAGACAACAGAACTGGAGGGAGTGGTGGAAGAAAGCTGTGTGAAGGTTAATGAAAGACATAACTCTCAGTTTGAGGTGAGTACTTCAGTCATCTCCATCCTCAATGCTGATTTCATATTTGGGCATATGCCAAATCTTCATTCATGCTCTGATTTGCACAGTAATGAAACACAGAAAAGTGTGCTTGAGAACAACTGCTGTACATCCTAACTAGTTAACCAAATTCAATGAGTGATACTACTCAAAGCAAAGATACTACTGCACAATCTAGAATATAAAGAACAGCCATTGCTACAGAACATCTGTATACAAATAAATGCCTCAGACCTCCCAGTGCTGCTGCAAGAGAAGCTCCTCCCTGTTCCATGCTGCAAACAATCTAATAAGGGCATGCCTCCTTATATAGCAATAGCAAGCACAATGCAAATACTCTCTTAACTAAGAAATTTAGAAGCTTGAGTGTTCATAAAACTAAAAAAAACAATTGGACAATGAAGCACCTGTATTGGCTCAGCATGAGCTGTGAAGCAACACCAGGGAACTGCAAGTGATAGTAGTGAGTAAACACCTGCTGCTGGGGACAGAGAACCTCATTTGCCAGCCTGACCCTTCATGCTATTGAGAGACTGATGCAGCTTGTCCAACCATTGACCCTGCTACTCTTCCCCTTGGGCACCAGTGAAGCTGATGGGGAGACCTAAAACATATCAGGCATGACTACACGACTACATGGGGGTAATGATCAAGGAAGTGGGGCACAGGCGGTCTTCTCTTCAATCATGCCGGTCAGGGAAAAGAGCTTGAGGATGAGTGGATGGATCCTGCAAGTCAACAACCGATTCTGCAGCTGATACTGACTATTGACAGCAAGGATTTAGCTCCTGTGACCATGGTACCATGGCTGCAGGGACCATGAGATGGTGGAGTTCAGGGTTCAAAGGAGTAAAAAAGGCAAAAAGCTGTATCACAAACCTGGAATTCAGAATAGCACACTTTGGCCTGTGAGGAGTCATAAGGATGAAGAAGGTATTGAAGAGCCTGCCATATGGGGAGAGACCAAGAGTTGTGAGTGTTCAGCCTGGAAAAGAGAAGGCTCAGGG
>NW_010355333.1:0-1664 GCF_000700745.2 Antrostomus carolinensis | reverse complement strand
ATATATATATATATATATATATGTATTGATATATGTATTTTTTTTATACATATATATAAAAATACATCTTTATCTCTGCTGGTTTCCCCTTTCTTCACTGTGCCACGTGCAGCAGGGTCAAAAGCCTACAGCACACATGGCAGAGCTAACCAAGGCAGGTTTTGATTGTCATACAGTACAGATTTGCATAGATGTCAGAAATGGAGCAGCTGCCAAATCACTCCTCCTACACTCTCAAATTGTATGCAAGACCTACCACTGTGCTCCAGTCAAAATTTCTGAGAGGCTCATGGTAATCACCGAACTGGAACTCAGCAGGAGACGTGAGATAGAGCAAGACAGTGCTTGTCAGTAGGGAAGTACTTGTGTGAGCAGAAATATTTCTTTCTCCCATCGCTCCTGGAACTCCAGACTCAGGTAGAGATGGGGAATGTAGCAGTGCACGGATGCTCCGATACGGAAGCACGGTTCACTAGATCATTCTTGACTAGACTGTTGACTTCCAGTGCAGAGGACTAGAGGAATTGTCTTTTGGAGAAAATAAGTACGGCCTTGATTTCTTTAAATAAGACAGAGATCTTATTCTGCTCTCTGTGCTGAATTGAAACACTAAAACAAGCCCCCAATGACTCTCTCCTGCAGAACACACTGAACAAAACACTCCTCTAACTGAAAAACACTGCAGTAGATTTCCGAGTGCTGCACAGGGATGGAGATATAGCTATAGCTATAGATATAGCTATAGATATAGATACAGATATATAGTATAATATGCACAGCAGATCTGTTAAGGGATGTGAATAATAGTTGGCCAATCTCACATATTACTCCTGCACAAACTGTGTGCAACTGGCATGGAACAACAAATGTGTCTACATCATGGTCTCTAAATTAAATTTAAATGTTGAGAGTGTTACCACTCAGTTCATCAAAAGAACACACATTTTTGGCCTGCCAACACCACCATTCTCCTCCTCTGCCAGCAAGCACAGTTTCACCAGGAGTTAACCAGTGACACTGTAGTAGTTTTAAAGCTCCAGTTTTTAACATATTTAGCTCAGTTTCCTAGAAGAGTTACTCATAAATTAGGTACCATATGCTCAATACTAATAATTCCAGTTACTGAGTTCACCTTTTAAGCTATGACAATAAAATGACAGTTTTCAAGATTTGTTCCTCAAGTTAGGCCTCCCAAATTTTCTTTAGAAAAAAAAAAAAATTGCTTTAGATTTCATTTAATCAAAGAAATCACAGATGGCAAAGATGCTTTTAAAGCCAAGCCTCATTGAGGAAAGCTGGTTGGCGTTCCTTACCTTACTGGTACGTACTGGCTAACGCTGTATGAATTACCACAGAGCGTTTTGCTGCAGAGTTACACAGCTTAGCTATATTATTTTGATCAGCAGACAAAAAAAGCCCAGCTGCACCTATATACACTTACTTTCTTACAAGTCCCTGGGTGCAGAGATGTTTCTAGTGATCCCCAAGTGCTGTCTTTCTCACTGGGGGACTGCAGTTGGCCCTTTGGCTGAATGGTGCAGGTAAGGCTGGGTGACCAGCAAGGGGAAGGGGCTGGGGTGTGGGGAGAGCAGGTTCTAAGGAAGGAGTTGTTCCATTGATGTAGGAGATAGATCAGCATGGGACGGAGTGTTGTGAAAGGCTGA
>NW_010355332.1:0-1656 GCF_000700745.2 Antrostomus carolinensis | reverse complement strand
TCCAACCCAAACCATTCTATGATTCTCTGCTAGAAGACCCTAGCAAGGTCTTTGAGATATCCCTATTCCATTCCTCCTTCCTATCTTGATTTTCCCATGATTTTTCTAAAGTCTTTTGAACCAACAAAAGAAACAAAGATCTTGTTATCTCTAATTGGAAGAGGTTTAACTAAAATCATGCACAGATCACAAAACTTTAAATCAACATGGATATTTCAGATCAATGGAATATTTATGGAGTATGGGTAGTTCTGTACAGACAAAATGGTAAGGGCAACTACAGGCACATTAGCAGGGGAAGCAGGAAAGAATTGTTGGTCTGATTAAAGAAATCTTTAATTAGATAATTTCTGATTAATAAAAATGATTATTTTTTTCTAATGTAAAAAAGACCATAAAAGATAATTTAGGAAGTACCATAAAGATGTACAATGTCTGTCCAGAAAAGCAGAAGACAGTAAGAGCTGGGTGGGAAGAGTGTACTTCGCTGTTCACCCTAACAGTAGGGTCCCTGTTATTCTATCAGATTAATTCTTGCTGCTAACAGTGGACTCAAGATATAAAATCTGCATTTTTTTTTTTTTAATGAGAGTAAGTATCAAACCTATAGTTTATCAATTAATCTAATAATGTCACCTGAAACTGTAGTCCAGGTACAAGATTGCATTACGATCATCCTCAAAATTCCAGCACAGATAAAGAAATCACCTCTTTTTCTTTGTCACTGTATACAAGCTAGGGCTAAACCAGATAGCTAACATACGGTGACTGCCTGAAGCCACAGACACCAAACACCTAGTTTCACTACTCGTTTTTGTACGAGAATGTATACTACCTACTCCCACATCCTTAATGAAGGACCAAGGATTGATTACTCAGACAGAGAGAACTCCATGAGGTAAAAAAACCAACCAAACAAAAAGACCATACTGTGCTCTCAGTCTGGGTTTTCTTCTGGTCTGGAAACTGTAGGCCTGTTTCAAGAATTGCTTCACATACAAAAAGTCTTGGTTCACTCTGGTCCCAGAAATGGCAAGCAGGGATGTGACTGTGCAACTCTGGATACTCCACAACAGACCTACCAAAAAACAAGAAAGAAATGTAGAAAGGGAGACAAAATAATTCCAGTTCATTCAGTGCATGAATGTAAATAAAGGACTAACTAAGGGATAATCTTCAGATGATGATCAGTTATCTCTACCAGTACCTCTGCATTGTAATATTGACCAGATACATCTTCCTACCTCCTGACACTTTATACATGGCAATGCCACTTTTAGTTTGTTCTGTATACATCAACCACGACTATATAGGACACAAAGTATTTTGGTAGAAAAGAAGCTGGTACTGCCACAAACACAAATAGACACCCACAATCTGACTGCACCGAGATTACATGACCTACAGAAATACTTCAACATCCTTCAAACAATCTACCTCAGCAACTGCTACCAGTGTAGGTACTGTAACATGGAGACTACCTCAGCTCTGACTGCTGTGGGTTTTACTACCTGCCCCAAGGTTATTGCCAGCACTGCTAGAAGTGCCCAGCCAGGTTACAGATAGCTTGAGTACAGGGATGTGTGGTTAGGTAAGCAGTTATAGAATCATAGAATGTGTTGGGGTGGAAGGGACCTTCAAAAGTCATCTAGTCCA
>NW_010355331.1:0-1628 GCF_000700745.2 Antrostomus carolinensis | reverse complement strand
CCTGCTGGCCACGCTCTTTTTAATGCACCCATTAAAAGGTGAAGGCTGAAGCCTCATCACCACTGGCATGTAGGGTGCTGTAGTTGATGTACATTTTGGAACTGACAGCTTGTGCCAGAACTGGCACCTTTGGAATAAAAGGAAATAGCTAAGAGGAGAGGTCAGCTGGGTGAGGAGAGAGCTGCAGATAACCAGTGTGTCCTTGCAGCACAGAACTGGCCAGCTCCTGAGTGATGGGAGAACTTAGGGGTTCACAGCTTCACTTGTGAGCATCAACCTCCCCAGCAAGTGTAGGGCTTGTACTCGGGAGTGAAATGCCCTTACCACTGATGAGGCACTCGGCCGTGACGTGCATCTCATGGGCTTCCTTCGGGGCACCTACACTAAAATGCCAGCCTGATGAATTGAAATGCCACACTAGTTCTGTTTACAGCCGTGACTCTGAGCCCAGTGTGGGTACACACCTTGTCCATCACTGTGTGAAGATCCATCTGCTTCCTTTTGAATTTTAGGAACAAAGGGACTTGTAGTCTCAAGGCTTCCCTAGAGCTGGGAAATCCATAACTCCTCCTGGTGTTTTGAGGACTATTCTGGTGCACGTTGGTTTTGGTACTCCAGTTGGTATCTACATGCAGGAAGAAATGGATTGTTTGGGCCTCCATCAATGCTGAGTCGTCATAGCTGGTTAAAAGATGATGGTTAAAAAATGGCTTTGACCAAGAGACTTCTATTCAGGGGACGACACAGGAGCTAGATGTCCTGTTGCCTCTTAAAGTGGGTGTTTTGCTCCCCTGAAGCATGCGACAAAGGTAGAGGAAGCAACCAGAAATCATTAACATGCATTTGTCATGACATTAAGGGGTTTTAATAACTACATGTAATGGTTGGTTTTGGAGCAGGATGTAATTTTATTCCCCGTTGCACATACGTAGCCTTAAATACAGCTGCTGCTTTCCTGAGCGACTTAGCAGAGAAGAGAAACGCCAAGAAACACCAATCGGGTAGAGGTGGATTTCTCAGCATTTTACAAGAACTGAAATGAAGCTTTTTCAAGTTAGAATTTTTAAATAGGACTACTTGCTAAAATGTCACATTTTCAGTGCTCCTGTATAATCTGTTGCTTGTATAAGAAATGATATGCTCTGGTTAGGTATGTTTACAGGCATCCATTGCCATCCACTCACAGTTCTTTAGTTTGGTGGAAACCATTGTATTGAGGACCTTAAAATATGTGTCTAATAGGTTAAAGTAGTCTTCAGGTCTTAAAAAGACATCTTCAATTCCTCTGTTTATTGTTCTTTGGTTTCTGCTGCTAGTTTTGGTGGATTTTTATACGTTAATGATGTTAAATTTATTATACCAAAGCAACTATTTCTCTTATTTCCATGCTCACCATCAGATTCATTTCTAATTAGAACTGGAGACAGTGAAGTGAAGAAGGATATGAGATATTCCTGGATTTTTCTAAAATTTGCTTTGGAGCAAAGGTTAATGACCCACAGCAGTAAATCCTGGAGTGGCATTGTCATTTTGATTTTTAATTGAGAAGAAATACTAAAATCAGAGACACAGAGTAAGAATTCATAGAATCATAGCTTAGTATAGGTTGGAAGGGACCTTAAAGCTCA
>NW_010355330.1:0-1661 GCF_000700745.2 Antrostomus carolinensis | reverse complement strand
AAGCCTCTATATTGATTACTTTGTGTGTGTCTGGTTTTTTTTTCAGTTTGAGGACATTTTCATTCCTCTTGTACTCTCAGAGGACATTTGTCTTATTCCTTCTGCATCTTCTCTTCTGCTGTTATGTATCATGTAACAGTAGTGGTTTTCTCGTGCTATTATTTCACGGCCTGGAAAGCAGAAGGGGGTGTGGAAGGAAAGGTATTCAGCAGGGAATCCTCCAGTGCCCCAAAGGTCCTTACTTTCACAGATCACTGCAGCCACTTTGGGCAGAACACTCCAGCTGAGCATTCTCCTTCAGCTCTCCCCTTCCTTCTTTCTTTCAGTGCACATTTCCTACACTATGGTTGTAATACAAACAATGTGGTAAACCTAACTACGTTAGCCCTGATAGCTGCTGTGTGCAAGGTGGCTGTGAGACAGCGATACAGAGAAAGACCGTCTCCAGGTACAGTGTAAACAAGCAAGACAAGCTAAGAAAAGTCCTTGTTTTGCAGTCAGAGAACTGAAAAGGATTGAAAGTGAGATGGTGGAGTCTGTATTGCATGAACATCTGATGTGGCTCAGAGATGCACAGGCAAAGACAGGAAAGCATTAGAATAGACTCAGAGGTTTGGTGTGTTCCCCGGTATGTTGACAGCGGATCCATCTTAGGACTGCAAGGTGAGTTGGCTGATGAGTCTAACTATAACCCCCTCAACAGATGTAGTTGCCCTGGTAAAAATCAAACTAGGTGCCATCTGGGTTTTTTGGTGTGTTCTGTTCTGTATTCCAGGACCGGTTGCATTAATATTCCTTCTCATTTTTTATAGCAAAAAGGGTAGTTCTAACCGAGAGGGGCAGGGAAGGATAGTTGAAATAGGAAACTGTTATGTTAAAGAAACATTTTAATTCACTGTTTTGGCTTTAAGGCTTAGTTAGATCCTGAAGTTTCACAAAAGAATTGTGTTCTTTCACTTGTCTGAAGTTGTTAATGTTCATTGGTCAAATGAACGATAAAGCCAACTCAACATCTTGTTGTTTTTTTCATCGGGGGGGGAGAGAAGGTCGGGGGGGTTGACAAGAAAAAAGTATATATATGTTTTCAATAATCACGTCTAGATTTAGGAATTTGTAGACCTCTTAGCAAAAGTTATGCCATTGAGTGCTTGGTAGAATTAAGGAAATTCATGTATACAAGGGAGCTTTAGAATACAGATAAATCCTCAGGCTTCAGGGTGTGCTCCAGCCCCAGCCATTAGTAAATAGGGGTCAGGTAGAGTCTGTCCCTGGATATACATTATCCTAAGGATTAACCTTGCCTACTTCTATTTCAAAAGCTGGTGCTGACTACCATTCAAGATCAGCTATTGCACCTGACTCATCCATATTGTGGCCGAGCACAAGGGCCACAATTATAGACCAGGGTAGTGTTGTGCTAAGTACTCTTTAAATCACAAACAAAACAACAGCCCCTACTCTAAAGAGCTTAGCTGCAATTCTAGTCTGTATAATCCCTTGTGACAGTTCCTATTTAGGGAACACATCTCAATAAAAAGATCTGATTTTTGAAAGTGCAGAGCAGCCATCCAGCATCTCTTGACATTAAGTGTTCAGTGCTGAATATCAGGCCACTTTGTAAATAAGGATTCAGGGTTTGAGATTATTCACAGAGCCTGAAG
>NW_010355329.1:0-1654 GCF_000700745.2 Antrostomus carolinensis | reverse complement strand
CCTCTAGCCAGGGTCAACCCACCACACAATGTCAGACTTACCTTTCCACAAAATGTTGCCTACCACTCTGAAATAACTGAACAAAATTACATATTCAAAATCCTGCTCTCTATTTTGTCAATGAGAACTGCTAAGTACTTTTCAGCAGCTGATGATGCAAGATATGCCTCAGTCTCTCAGTAAGAGTATGTCTTAAAAAGGGGGAAAAAAAATTACAGGCTAATTAGGTACCAAAGCTTACTTGCTGTTTTTTAGCTGAAGCTTACACAACACCTACTAGCAGGCATTTCTGGTTGCATTTTAAACCATATGGACAGTTATCCAGATTTTCTTTCTTTTTTTAAATTGTGACTGCTGCATCCTCTGATTTTTAAAAGCAGCAACAAGACCCTCGAGTGTCAAATTAAGAAATCTGAGAGCATGTCTGCAATTATTAACACATTTCTTGTCTGAAGAGGCTATTCTAAGGGTGGCAAACTCTAGTGAGCTCTGGAGCTCTGGATGTTTTACTAGAGATTTCTCAGGCAGTGGCACTCTCTTCCTTTGTAGCAGAGACTTTCTGTGAAGCAGAATTGCTCGGTGAGAATGAGATAGTGCTTAGTTCCACAAATTGAAAAATAATCATCATAATGAAGTCTCTGAGCCAGCCCCATTCCTTGGCACATTCAGTCACCTCTGGGATTACACAACCACGCTTACTTCTGCAAGTGTGAGAATTTTCTTTTTCCTTTCCATAAGTGAAGCCAAAATGAAATGCAATTCCTTTTGCCATGTGAAGGATCTTTGCCCATTTGAGTGATTTGATCAATTATAAGTTTAGCACAAGCTGTCTGTCACGTGGAAGGACAAAAGACAGCCACTCAGAAATCTATCTGAAGTAAGGACAATGGGTTAAGCTTTTGAACATCCTGCAACAATGCTCAGTAATTCATCAGGGATTTGGTAGCTGCATGGAGAACAAGATCTTTCCCTGCTGATTAGACCAAACCCAGCAATAAAGGTCAAACATTGGAGTTATTTTACACTGGCTGAGATCAGATTCTTTGCAGCATGTAAGGTGACTTTGACACATTTCAGCACTGAACCATTCTTTGGGGCAGGTCCTGCCCAACATTTAAGCACCTCCCCACCATCCCTTCCACTGAGCATTTTACTGAATGACCACTGTGTTTAGGATGCAATTTATTTAAAAACATTTATTTTAGGCAAAATTAAACAGACATTTGAGATTACATAGAAATACAGTTTCCAATTGGATCACATAACCTTTTCATTAAAAATGCACTGTTGTGTTGATTTAAGTATTTCTGTATGGATTGACCAGTTATGCAATATTTAACCATGCCATCTGCAGTCAGCTATCATAAAAATCAGTAAAGAAAAAGGTTTCTTAAAATGTGCAAATATTATCTTAGTGTTACCATTGATAATAAATGACCACTAAATAGATGCTTATTATGTAAAGCTTTTTAAAGTACAAGAAAAATACAAATTCTATTTGTTACAAAAGGCCATTGCTATGGCTACTAAACATCCTCATTATACAAATTCCAAAATACTATATGACAAACAAAATTATAAAGACTTTTCTTTATGAAACATAGACTATTCTATTTGTTAGTGATTTTATATATTTTAATATATATATATATAT
>NW_010355328.1:0-1660 GCF_000700745.2 Antrostomus carolinensis | reverse complement strand
TGCTCTTTTAATCTGATCTGAGTCGTTATTAAATTGACCTGGCCGGCTGATCTACTGCTGTCTTTATGCTCACTGATAAACATGCAGCATTGTTTTTAATCTACAGGAAAAAATACAACTTACTTACTCCCACTAGAAGATTAAATTAGACAAATAATTAATGCAGAAAAACACTCTTCAGGAGCAATAGTCTTTATGCATTTTTTTAGAAACAGTATCAATGAAAAATTTGCTGTATTTGACTTTTTGCTGCTAATTCTGGACCAACAAGTTTCCAGACCTTTTTCTCTGCTAGTCTCATGTTTTAGCAAGTGGAAAATGCTCCCAACCTATTTTCAATTTATTTTGAAACTGAATATTAAATATATGAATTTTTACTCCATTTAACTTAGGTAAACTATATAACTTCTGCTTATAATTATATCATTAATGAATAGGTAATATTTCTATCAGATTTTTGGTAGTAGTTTAAATAAAAACAATTTAACAAATAAACCACATTAAGGATCTTCTTGATGATACTTAGCTTTTCCTTAGCCCTTCCTGAAATACAGAAGATCAGAGATTTAATAATCATGCAATATGTTCCCCCTAATAAAACACATTTTATATTAAAATTAAGCAATGATAAAATCTAACAAGATGTGTATTAAGAATGCTTCACTTTATGTGGACTCATTAAAATTAGTTAAATGAACAGAACAATCCAAAAATTAACCCTGGCCACCATCTACTTGCAAAGTTCTCTAGTGAAGCTTTGATAACTTAATCCTGTCACTTCAAAATTTCCCTTTTGGGACCCTATAAAATTCTTGTTTCATGAGTTAAATTTATTTTTTTAAAATGAAGTTTTATAGAATTTTCATTTTATAGCCAGTAAGATTTTCTGATACATTTTGTGAAAATAATTACTGTAAACCTTCACCCTCATAAAACAATGAAGTGAAATCGACCCTAGAAAGACATATGCCCTACTATTTAAATTTGGTGATTACCTTTCTCAAAAATTAAGCTGCTATCTGTAAAACCCAAAATCAGTATTTTATTTCTTCTGCAGAGCAATATTGGCTACTTTGCAATCTCCACATGTTTGCACATGAATATTCTTGAAAGCAAACTAAATCAGCTAACATTTGTAGTTGCCCAGTCCCTTTGCAAAACATATTATGCACTTAGGATGAATTCAGTGTAAATCACCATGCTAGCCACACAATTAAATACTATAAGCTTCTTTAACCCTCAGCTCAGACTTGCCTAATCTCTAAAAGAAAGCAATGCCAGATGGCCAAGAACAACTGCTAAGAATCAGAGGGCCACAGAGAACTACCTGAAGCTCTTAGTGATATGGTGGAGAAACGCCTTCAGCTTCAACCTACTGCTGGGCCCCACTTCAAATAATTTGCCTTGCACAACTCCTCTGCGATCCTTTCACATTAACTAATAAAAACTGTATTTTGTTGTCATGAATCTAATGCACAAAGACTGAAATCTTGCTGGGCAGAAACAACACACCACCTTTTTAGAGCACTTACCACAGTGACAGTATGTTTGCTCTGTAATGACAGAGAAAATCCACTAACAACGTCTCCATCACCTTCAAATATATACATGTGTATACATATAGATGTATATATATATTAAAATATAGAAAATATATTCT
>NW_010355327.1:0-1661 GCF_000700745.2 Antrostomus carolinensis | reverse complement strand
CTAAATCTACATTTCTCTGTCCCAACCTCTATCCTCATTCTGTAGAAGCTGCCATGAAAAAGACCACAGTCATCTACAATGCTCTACGTTATATAGACAGCAAACAAAATAGCTGCAAAACCTTCATTCACAATGGAACTAGCTGCAGGGAGCTATACAGAAAGTGGAAAATAAGAGCAAAGGACACATAGCAGATTCACAAAGGAAGACACAGGAAAAAGTCAAGCAATGTCCAAGAGCAACACAAAAGGAGGTAGCTGGACAAAGTATGCAGCTGCATACAAGACAGGATCATCCTTGAGAAATTTTTCCAGGAAACTGGAACTCTGAAAAATTCATCTACAGTTTAATAGAATACACAATGAAAAATAAAATTTAAAAAGGTATTTTATTCCCATGAAGAAAAAGCAATAAAGATTTTGGCCGCAACACTCCCCAAAAGAACAAAGAATTTTATTAAATCAGAAGTGCTTGCTAAGTTTTAAGATTTCTAAAAAGAGGGGAATTAAATAAAAAGTTTGAAAATAAGAAAAAGCAGCAATTTGTTTTGAAACATGAATCCAGCTGGCTTAGCATCTGATTGAAAGAAAATTATAGATCACAGTAAACATCAAGGGTAAAAATAAAGAGTAATCAGAGCCCCTCTAAAAAGGAAAAGAAGTCAAACCAAACAGGCTATCCATGAAACCAATAATTCTGAGCCACTTCCATGCCAGCCATAATTGCCACATTGCAAAACACATTTCTCTTAAAGATACTTAAATTCTTTGTGAAGTGTGCCAAGTAACTATTGGAAAGCAGAAAGAGCAGAACAAGATCATCAAGAAAATAAGTTAAAAATATCATTGTAGAAAGAAATATTATCTTGTGGAATTCAAAATATATACCACATGAATGTTAAATGTTACAGCAAAAAATGATACAGGACTGTACTGTCTCTTTCAATGCTGAAAACATGTAAAAATGCTCAAAGACAAATTTCAATCTTACATCACAAACTAATGACAATATTCAAGCCTGAACACGCTCCATCTGCTTTTAGCATGGACAGGTCTTCAGAAAGCACCATGTGCCGTCACCTGGGGGTGAAGACCTGAACCTATGCAGTACCAGCTACCTCAACATTTCTCCCTCCTGCTAGTTTCAATCAGACATCCTAAATTACATCAGAATCACATAACTCAATATAAACATGAAGAAGTTTTCCTTTTAGAAAGAAGTGTATGGTGCAGAACCAGGTTGAAAGGACAAACACTGCACTGTATAGTTTAGCTGCGTAGCATCAGAATCATACAGCTCTGAGTTAATTTTTTTGAAGCAAATTAAGACACAATATGAATTAGATAGGGGTCAGCAGCCAGCAGTTCTTGGGACATACACGGTCTACACCTTAATTTCATAGGACCAATCGCTGATTTTCTGTATGCTACCATCAGATATCATAAAGATATGCATTAACACATGGCCTGCAAAAAGGTCTTTGAAAGGCTTCACCAGCCCTTTAGCAAAGGAGCCCATTCTCTGTTCCTAGCCTACAGCACGTGGCAATAACCCATGCAAGTATCACAATTACCTGTCAGCAAGGCTGGAGAAAGAATTTCATGCTTCAAGTAACATACATACTCCACATAAGTTTCTAGAATACAAATTATGCAAAAAAA
>NW_010355326.1:0-1652 GCF_000700745.2 Antrostomus carolinensis | reverse complement strand
GGTTTTGAATATCTCCATGGATGGAGATTCCCCAGCCTCCCAGGATACTGATTCCAAACTTTGACTACCCTCATGGTGATAAGCCTTTACTTCTATCTGATAGGAATTTTCCTTATGTCACCCAGCATTTATTAACCTCTTCCCCTATTGCAGAGCACCAATGAGAAAATTTTTTTGTGTCTTCTCTCTATAAGCCCCACAATTAGGTAGTTAAAGGCCGTAATAAGATCTTCCCTCTTTTCCAGGCTGAATCAGCCCAGCTTTTTCAGCCTGTCATGGTACTTTATGTGCTCCAGGCTCTGGAGAGTCTTGGTGGCCATCTGTTGTACTCTGATATGTCTGTGTCCTTCTTGTATATGGGAACCCCAACTGAGACACAGTATTCCATATGTTGTCTTACAAGTGCCAAATAGAGAGGAAAAAATAACTACCTCTGACTTGCTGTCTGTGCTTTTGCCCAGTATTTGGTTGCTTTTATTTGCTGCAGAGTTGCACTGGTCACTTGTGCTCGATTTGTCCACCAGGACCCATGGGTCCTTACTTGCAGTGCTGCTTTCCAGCTGGTTGGTTTCTAGCCTGTGCCACCGTGTGGGTTATTCCTTCCCATGTACAGGGTTTTGTATTTGCTGAACTCTGGGAAATTTCTGCCAGCTAATTCCTCCAGTCTGTTAAGATTTCCCAAATGGCAGCTCTCCAGCGTATTGACTTCTTATGTCCTGTTTGGTATCATCTGCTAAATTACTGATTGGAGTCCATGCTTTTACCCAGGTTGTTAATAGAAGTGTTAAATGCTACTGCCTTAGTATCAACCCCTGAGTAGTACCTTGAGCAATCGGCCTCTGTTTGTACTTTTAACCTGTTGCTGCTACTCCCTATGCCTAACAACTCAGACAGTCATCCACTCACCTTTTCCACAACCTGTCTGGTCCATGTGTCACCAGTGTGGCTATAAGAATATAATGGAACATCTTGACAAAATCTTTGCTAAATCAACATCCACTGCTCTTCTCTTGTCCTACATGTGGCTGGAAATTGCTTCAAGACGGATATGCTCCATAACCTTCCCAGGATGGGGATGAGCCTGACCTGTCATTTCCGAAGTTCATCTTTCTTGCTGTTCTTGAAGATGTGTATGATGCTTGCTTTTTTCAAGTAACCAGAAGCCTTCCCAATTACCATGACCTTTCAAAGGTGATAGAGATTTGATTCTTAATGACATCAGCCAGCACCCTCGGATGTACCTGCCTGGCCTCATATACTTGGTACAGGCTTAAGTAGTCCCTAGCTTGAACTTCTACCACAAAGAGTACTTTGCTGCTTCTGACTCTACCCTCAGCACAGAGGTGTGGGAGGACTGATAGAAGACCTTTCCAGTAAAAATTAAGGTAATGAAAGCACCAAATATCTCAGGCATTTCTATATAGAGGATCAATGACCACACCCACATAAATTTACACATATGTGCTTATGACTTTATGTCACACACCCCACCCCAGAGCATTCACACACAAGAACCAAAGAACACACACGTACAAAACTTTGTGCCTTGACATCCCTGTTTCCTTGTGTCCTGGGTTTTAGCTGGGACAGATTTAGGTTCTTTTTAGTACCTTGAATAGTGTTGTGTTTTGGTTTCAGCATGGGATTTGTTA
>NW_010355325.1:0-1640 GCF_000700745.2 Antrostomus carolinensis | reverse complement strand
CATCTTCCCTGGGATTCAGAGAGGTTTGGGACAGTACCCTGCTCTCCATCATTACTTCTCACTCACTGATAGCTGGAAACACAAAGATTTAGTGGAGAAGAAGCCAAGAAGGCATCAGCACAAATTTTTTATTGGCACCGTTTCTCAGGGATTCTACACAAGTAAACAACCAAAAAAGGAAAATAAAAATTTCTGTGCACTTTCTGGTTTTTGGCGATATTAACCTCTGACGTGTTCTGTTAGCAGTTCACAGTTACGTGTCCCAGTCACCACAGCCGTTTCATCTCACCAAAGTAAAACTCAGTGGCTTAAGGACAGACATGCTCAGCCAATAAGCTGCTTGCTTAGAAGAACAGTCTCCAGCTGGATCATCTAACAATCACTTCTGGCTTTGAACTTTTTTTACTCCAAATTAAATCATAATTAGTCACAGCATCCAATTAGTGCAATCAACAATCATTAGGGGATCAGACCAGCTAGTCAGCCTGTATCAGTCCTGTTTTAGGAGTCTAAGGCAAAGACCATCAATGCCTGTTGACTATATGTCCCTGTGCTGTGATTAGAGGAATCTGCCACAGCATGGGAGCTCAGAGAACTCACCAAACATTTTGACAGCAGATCCAAGCAGGCTTGGCTCCCTCAGTCACCTGGAAATCTCACTTAAAACAGCTGTGTCCCATCACACTTCCTACAGCACCTTTGTCTGTATGGACGAAGGATTAGTTCATTGCTTTCCAACACACCTTTTCTCAACAGTGCACACAACAAAAATGTAACAACAGATAATTAAACCAAACAAATTTGGTAAATCTGGCCGGCCCTTTGAGTTATCTTGAAAGTAACATCTTTTAAATGTCAGGTGGCAGAAAACCAGGACCTGTGTAATGACCAAATAAAAAGATATGTCCTGCCCTAGACAAAAAAGCTACTTGCCCATTAACATAGGTCCTCAACGAATCTCAAAATTAATTGATATACATGATGTTTTACCTTTTGTAAGCCTTAATTCAAATTATGGTGAAAGGCATCAGTTATAGTTGTGGCTTCATGAAAGGCCACTGTAATTTCTGGAAACTGCCTATCTACATATTACCACTTCAGCTGGGATCGAAAGAATGCTTTTAGTGTGAATTTCCCAGTCCTATCCAGGTGCTGCACACTTGTTCATTTCATGGACCACTTTCAGAGCATGATGATGAGTTGTCCTTTGGAAAAGGCTAAACTAAAATTTACTATCTGGAGGCTCTCCTAATACACTTCACCTGCTACACCCTTTCAGTCCACAGGACCAGCCTAGGGTTAATCCAAAGTAAAACACCATGAATTTGTGTAATGTGAATTTCAGTCCTAAATGTTTTTCTGTGCAGATCTACTCCTTTTGTTCTACAATATCTGCTAATGAAGGTACACCATTGTTTTACTTCTGATCACCATAATCTTGGCTTGAGTTGAGCCGCATCCATAGTTGTCTAAAACACAGATAGTAGGATAGTGCTATAGATATTATCTATAGATAGTAAATAATTATAGAAAACTGCCTCATTATATTGCTTATCAAGACTCGCCGTTGGAATGATGGTGCTACCATCAGACCAAAATGCTGTTGTCCAAACTACAGAAGGTAGAAACCAATACTTTGT
>NW_010355324.1:0-1650 GCF_000700745.2 Antrostomus carolinensis | reverse complement strand
CAAACCATCTGATGATTCTATGATTCTATAAACCACTTTTGCTTTCAGGCTGGTGCTTTGTGGTCACTTTGCTTTAGGAAGCACGATGCTTCACTGTGGAGCATCATCTCTGTAGAAGAGATGCAGCTCTTTGTAGAGAAGAATTTAATAGGAATGAAATCAAAGCAGCTAGAGACACACCAGCACATTGCTTCCACTCTTCCTCCTTTGCAGGGAAAGTTTCACTTCCCCTCACATGTGCCAAAGCCCAGTTTTGTGCCCATGTGCCCATGTCTCCTCCACACCCACCCTTTTGAAGGAGTGTGCCAGGCCCTTCCACAAAATGGGGAAAAAAATGCTGAACTTGGTTCATGCCACACTTTCAGCTTCAAACTTAGTTTCACTTCCTTCATAGCCTTAGCAGAGGATGGGTAACTCCAAGATCTTCACCCATCCATGGATGGACACTTCCAAGGCCACTCATCCATCTCCTGATGCCCTCTCCCCCTGTCTCATTCCAGGTTGCTCCCTCTGGAGCAGAATCCAATCAACAACCACAAAGGTCACAGTTCCCCATGGTGTTTTCTTAGGAGCTTCATCTCTATTTTCTTCCCTGACTGGCACCCAGTGACAGGTCCTTCCTTGGAGGAACCAGCAGTGATGGGATCCCTCCTTGTAAGGATATCCTTGGCTCCTACACCTTCTTGCCCAAGCAGACAAAAGCCTCAGCGTGGCTTTATTTGGGTGCCATTGGATGTAATATTTGGTGTTGGGGTCTCACCCACTTTATGGGAAAGACTAAAAGAGAGGAAAAGGAATTGGACAGTGATGTTTCCAAGAAATGTGAGAGGAAGGGATGTGACTGATGCTGAGTTACACTACAGAAGTGCTGTGGTCAGAAGCAGTAGAAAAAATGAGAAGGAAGAAATTCTTCTGGTCCAACCATCATTTCACTAGTTGAGATGGTAAAATCATGCAAAGCATGAAGCATTCGAGAAAGTAGGTTGGGGTTTGTGGTCACAATGTTGGGAGGAGACCTCCCAGAGTCATCTTTTGTTTGAAGAAAGTGCTGGGAAAACGTCCTTGCAGGATCTGAAGCTGAATCTAGACTTTAAGGCATACAAGTCCCCTTGGCTCAACAACAGCAGTTCTCCTGGGCTTCAAAGGTGGCTATTTTGAGGGTTGGAAGGAGCTTACCTCTTAGAGGGGCACTGCTTCTTCCTCCCTTCAGTTGCCCCTGGCCTGAAGAGGTGAAGCAGATATTAAGGTCAATGGGGGTGAATGGAGACATCTGCATGCAAAAGCACCAGGAGAAACTCGGTGCCAAGTTGGTGGGGATGGCTGGTGCTGATAACCAGGGCTGCGATGGGACACGACCAAGTGGGGAACACTGGAAATGGGCCAATCTGTCCAGCCCAACCAGTCGTGGGCTGATACAGACCCTGTGTAGCTGAGCAGCGCTCTGATAATGGGAGGGTGCAGCGAGGTGCCAGCATCTCCACCATCCCTCCACTCCATGGGTCAACCAGCTCTACCCGCACCACTCCTGATCAACACCACTCCTGATCAAGACCACTGTTGATCAGGAGGTCTTAATGGGACCAGTATTTTCATAAATGACACGGACAGCGGGATGGAGCGCACCCTCAGCAATTTGCTGATGACACCAAG
>NW_010355323.1:0-1629 GCF_000700745.2 Antrostomus carolinensis | reverse complement strand
TTTCCAAAATGCAGTTTTGGAATGTTGAGTTAAAATGTGGAGTCAGAGACTTTTTTCAGTAATGGAATTGGTCAGTAGCTTTTGGTTTAGGGAACTGTCTGCTAGCAACCAAAGCAATACTGCAACAACTCAGCATGATACCTAAATGGGAAGAGTTGTTCTCTATCATATGGTTTCCTCTACCTTAAAGAATAGCTGGCAAGTTGTCACCACCAACAGAAACTCAGGGATACGACAGTTGCATGTTCTGATAGTATCTGATTGAATCACTTACTTCAGAATCCTTTATCACCTAATGTTTTTCCATCAGGAGATGCTGACTCCCACCATCTCACAGGCAAGTGAAACAATTGCATTTTCTGGTGAAGTTGTAGGTTTGGTGTAGTTGCAAAGGTATAGAAGTGGGCAAGGTCTAACATATTTTATAAGACTCATCACTCTTGTAGGAAAAAAATGATACATTTTTAGGCACGTGATTTTTTAAATATGAAGTTTAACTGGATAATTGTGATTGTTGGACTGTCTGAGAGAAGACGTAATCAGTTCCACTGGAAAAGGGACAGAGTACAAAGCTTCAAGTTTTTCAGCTGTAGAAACTTGGATTATTCACCCAGGAAACTGTACGTGCTATATATTTTTTGCTTTTTAGGTGTATTATTCCTTGAAGTCTAGGTACAGGAAAGTGGAGCTGCAGTGCGCCCTGATGGAGAAGTGACAAAGGTGTTTGCAGTGTCCCCAAAGCAGAAAAGTAAATTAATTTTAGGTATTTCTTTCCCGTCTCTTCTCTCATTCTGACAAGAGCATGGCTATGAAGGCTCTTTTAATCCATTGTGTACAGTCTACATGATCACAGGAGCTTGAAGAAAAAGCCATACACAGTAATATCTCTTTGCCAAATTATTACTCTTAATGTCAACTGCAACACAGTGGAGAAGATAAGACTTCCTTTATTCTGCTGTGTCCTACAATGAAGGAAGGGCACACATTTTCTTTAAATTAATCACACTAAAATTTAGATTTTAAAATAAGCATTTTTTAAAGAGAAAAATAATTTAATATGCACATATAACTGAAGTATACATAGCAGGAGCAAAGATACTCACTTCTATTATTTCAATTAATAAATATATTACAGGAAACCAGACATGATTGCCCCCAAAAGTGGGCAAGATCTTAAAAAATTAATAGCTCAATTTTTAATGCATTCCTCCTTTCTTCCTCTCTTATCTGTGAGTTTTTGTGAAAACCGAAGCTTACAGGAATGTCTGTAAGAGATTGTTTTCGTTCACTTCCAAAAGTGCTTTTCTTTGTTGGCATTCAATGGTTTTATAAGAGAAAATAATGAAAGCAAATCAAACCTGTGACCATCCCCAGTTGGACAGAAGTCAAATGAGAGAAAGCTGACGTCTTTGAGCTGACTGAGACACAATAGACAGGTCTTAACACAGTAAGGCATTCCCGAAACTGCATTAGGGACTGTCAAACCTACCTCACTAACACCAGTTAACTGGGAGATAGGGGGATCTTAAAGTTTGGATCAAAGCCTTTCTTGTCCAGATGAAAGATCACATCAGCTTTGAAAGAAAGCTCCAGATGTCTATGGGAAAATAAATAAATAAATAAATAAAT
>NW_010355322.1:0-1657 GCF_000700745.2 Antrostomus carolinensis | reverse complement strand
TTTTTTTTAAAAAAAAAGACTTTCCTGCTATATTTATTTGCATTTTATGTAGTAGAAACTCAGCAGATGAAAGCTTCTTTCCCCCCCCTCCCACCCCCAAGTTATCAAGTAAAACATCAGAAGACTGTGGAGGATGTTTGTATCTGTAGATCTATGTCATTGATTTGCTGATTTTCTCGTTTTTGGGATAAGTTCTAAACATCACTTGGACTCTATAAATGTCCATTTAAGACAGAGATACAAGGATTCAGAGTTGATCTTCTGTTTCAGTGTACAGCACAGCCCGAAAGACTTGGTCTGGGAAACTGCAGTTCTGTGGACTTCTGATACTAGCATGCCTGCATAATAACAGTAGTTTGTGTAGTTGAATACTTTCTGGTATTTGTTTTTATGCTTATGTTTCAATGCTGTGTAAGTGAAATAAGTTCTGAATGTTTATGACATGAGTATTTTTTGCATACAGGAGGTACACTAGATTTGGAGGATTGTACAAAAACAATCTGTTGTGCTCTGTGAGAAGGAAACTTAAATGTTTCAGTAGAGCATACTGAGAAGGTGTTTGTGATGCCTTAGTAAATTCAAGTTCCTTAAGACTACTTTTTTTTTCTTTAATAATCATTGACTGGGAAGGAAAAAGTGTTATGCTGATCTTTTGTGTGGCTTTTTTTCCCCCTTAAATCATACATAATCATGTTCTAATTAGTGTGTTATGAAAGATTATAGACCTAGCTGTCACAAGGAGTAGAGTAACAGAAGATTGTTGCTACTGCTGAGTTAAAGCAAACTCACTGTTCCCCTAGAAGTATCACTTCTGCTGGACTTGCTCTTTTTAGGCAGAAAAGTTTATCTAGGTATGACCTGTATTCTCTGATAAGTGGAAAGTATAAGCTCCTCCAGTTGTAAGACTTTCACCATAAAACAGAAATGCATTTCCTAGTGTTGTATTAAAGGCAGTGGCTCGTAGGAATCTCTTACTGATAATTATCTTCTGTAGTAATTTTTCACTATCCAGAGGTACTCATTCAGTCACAATAAAACGGACTTTTTTCTAATCTACTGACTTTTGCAAACATGTGGGCTGAGTAGAGCTATTGGAGATAGCGACATTGTAGCCCAAATTTTACTAGACTTAAGTTTTGGGTTCCTACTCTGTGTTTGTAACATACTGCTGAGTTGTGATAACATGATTAGACCCTAGTCCTCCCATGCTCTACAAGCAGCAGCGTTCTCAAGAGCTGTCTCAGAACAACCATAAGAATGCAGTAGTGTTGTACATGACAGCTGAAAGGCTGGTATTTGATAACTGCCCATCGTGTACTTTGCTGACTAAAAACCTCTTGAAGCCTGAGAATTGGGAGGAAATAGAAGAGTTCCATTTGAACAAGATACTTGTGGTCTTTACACCTGTAATTCTTTTGCTTTCTATATGAATTACATTTCCTCTCTTCCCTTCTTTTAACACTTGCCTCTACATTGTCTGATAAATATTTCCTTTTCTGCTAATCCCTGGTCCTTCTAGAACAAGTGAATATAGTAGAACAGTGCTGAAAGAGCTGTGAAGCCAGTAAGTGAGCTAGGGGTGACTACTGTGAGGTATGGTGTCAAAGATGATTGTGAAGTAAAGCCAGGTCAGAAAGATATTAAATATATATATATA
>NW_010355321.1:0-1633 GCF_000700745.2 Antrostomus carolinensis | reverse complement strand
TATTTTCTTTGCAAGCAGAAACAGGATATGTTTTCTGTTTTGTATTACTGATAAAAGGATTTATTTTTACTAATAGCACGTACCATTGTTAATTAATATAGAGCTTATTACACAAAAATGTAAGAGGATAGATTTTTCTTTCTCTCTGTTTAAAAAGACATTCTGCACATCACTTGCTGCTGGTGCCTTTTCAGTCTTTGGCACCTGGCAACACAAAACATTCCTCAGGGAATGAGTGGTAGCAGGAAGAATATTGTCTGCACTGCTTACACATTGATTTGTCCCTAATGTACACTGATAGGACTGATTCAGATAAAATATGGGAAGTGCAAATGAATGTGAGTCTCTTCAGGTGACTTATTTATTATTTTTCTCCCCTAATATAGGCTTTGTAAGCCACCAGACAGTTTGGCTAAGTAAGTACATTTCACCTGTATTATATCTTATCTTTCCTTAATGAAATAAAAAGGCAAGTTCTTCCTCTTACAGCCACAATTGCACAGTGCAGGTGCCTTGGCAACAAGCAGCAGCAATGCTACTAGGCAAAAACCTCTCGGATGAAGCATGTAATGAGAGGTTTAGCAGGTTAGCAGTGTTTGCCTAGCACACCCACTCTCCTGGCAAATACTGATCTTGCTGACTTGCTATGGACTAATCAGGTGTCCTCAGCTGTGTTGTTTATGACCTCTTTACCTAAGGTGAATTAAAGTGTTTGGGAGCATCTACCAAGTACATTTAAGGGATCTAAAGTATATATAAACCAGATATATGAGAGAGAAACCTCAGAAAAGCCCAGCTTGGTAAGACATCTCATAACATCATGATGTACAGCCTCAGGAAAGGAATTCATTTGGCTCCTGTATAAGGTTGTGACTTTGCTTTGTACAGCAACTGGGAAAAGGCATTTGCTCTCAGTAAGCTGCTGTGTGCAATTGTGGTAAAGTTTAGAAGAATCCAAACAGGGTGCTAGTCTCTCTTACTGGAACAAATCACTGCTTTCATTTTCCTCAGAAAATTTTGGGATTCCCCTGATTTTAATAAGTTTTTTAATTATTCTATCATGAAAAACTGAAAGCTGAAAAGAACAGCCACAGAAACATGTGCACTCTATGAAATCCCAGTTCTCAGTATCCCAGAAAACTCTCCAGTTTAGCTTTATCTTCCTTCCTCCCAGAAATCAACATCATCTTAGAAGCAAATTCTGATTTCACAAGCACAAACTCAGTTGCTATTAATTGGAGCTGTGCAAGAATCAGAAGCCCACATTTTCCTTTCCTTAAGCCACATAAAAGTAAATGTAAATTGGTATGACTGATTATGTACAAAAGCTGCAAGAAAATCATCATTGTGAATTCTTTGCAGGGTACAAGCAAGACGGGATTAAAGAAATAAGATATCACCTTTCTGATTCTCACATCTCTCCCAGTTCTTGTGAAGCGTTACATTTAATGCTAAAACTCTGTGAAACATGAAATAAGGAAATTTTATTTATTTCTGTCCTTCTTCCTGCCAACTCAAACTAACCCAAGACCACTGCATCTGCCACTTCCCACCTCTCATCCCTACCAGACACACATCTCTAGGTATGCCATGTTCCCAAACTTCAGATCACCTGAGGATCAAGACACTGAGA
>NW_010355320.1:0-1646 GCF_000700745.2 Antrostomus carolinensis | reverse complement strand
AAAAAAAAAAAAAATCTGATACGGTTTCCATAGGCCAGACAGAATACTAGAGCATAGAAAGAAATCTTTCACCTTTAAAAAAAATTTGATACTTCAAGATTTTAAAGCTACAATTATATTTTAAAAAATGTTTTTTTTTCTTGTGATGCTGTTACTGTATGTTTGCTTTGCTTGTGACAAAGGTGGAATACCTGTTATTTTTCTTGTAACTACTGTTAGTGTCCATATAAGTAGGAAGAATGCACATTGTTCACATTTCCTGATGCAGCTAGCTTATTAGTTAAGCATCTTAGTCTTCTTTTTTTTATTAAATCTGAGCATTAGAGAAATGAAATTTGAAATTTTTGAGAATTGTATACCATCTGCTTGTGAAGATTGGCTGTGTGTTGATAGGTTCGGGATTTTTTTAGAAGTTGATGCAAACTATAAATAGTGACAGTTGCAGTATGTTTTGTGATGTATGTACGTCAGTAGAAACTATTGGATGTTAACTCTGACCATGCCCAAAATACTGAAGGGTGATTCTGCATTCATAAGATACATGATCTGTGTTCTTCTTAATTTTCAACCCTGTATAACTTGAATATAGAAAAAATCCCTTTATATATTAATTGCGTACTTGATAAGCGTTAGTTTGGCTAGCTAGGTGTCAGCTAGCACAATAAATATCATGTCAGGGACAAACCCTAAAATAACCAACTTGTTGCATTACTTAAGAGGCTAGCTGCCTTCCAGATGCATGCTTTCTGGTTTGCTGTTTGGTTTTTGTCTTCATCATCCCCCCCACAGTCAAGAATATTTTATCATTGAAGTTGATAGTTTCTACTAAATCTCACTGAGAAGCAAAGAGTTGCTGTTTATCAAAAAAGCTCACTTTCTTGTAATTCCTGGTACATGTAGCATTGCAATTTAAGATTCTGTAATGTATCTAACATACATGCTACTTCCTATGAAAAAATTAAATACTACTTAAGTGAAATACAAATGCTTTTCAAGATAAATAATCTTTTTTTCTATTTAATTAAAAATTCTTTGTTAAATTTAAAATTTTAAATTTTCTATGAAACACGTGGGAATTTAGAATCCATTGTAATGTTATTTGCAACTGCATTTTAATGTTACTTTGGTTTATTTATCTTTTTTTTTCAGGCTTCAAAATACATCCCTGATATCTGTGTTATTAGAGCAGTACAAAAAATTGTTTGGGCATCAGGTTGTGGGTCAGTTCAGCTGGTTTTCAGCTCAAATGAGGAAATTAGTAAAATCTATGAAAAGGTAAGAATTCCTAAGCATCTTATTTTCTATATGACTGTTCCATTGGTTGCAAAAGGGACAGTGTCAACCAGGTCAGGCTTAGAGTGTGATAAGCTTTTAGGTAGGTATCTTGATGATGATGTATTTCAGAGTCAGTTGTCATACCACGGTTTAATTTTCTATTCCAAATTCCTTTTCTCAGTAACTATTTAATTGTAACTTGAATCTGGTGTCAGTTTAAAAATGCACTAGTTCTGTAAGATGCTGTTACATATTTCCAGCCCAGTCAGATTCAGTATCTAAATAAGGAATAAGTATTTCCTGCAGAGCTAATTTTTCTAGTCTTCAGACTTAAAAGGTCTATTCTGCAGAAGCTGATTTAAAGCATGTTT
>NW_010355319.1:0-1650 GCF_000700745.2 Antrostomus carolinensis | reverse complement strand
GGAGCTTGAGTGACTCTAGTCATATTTTTATTGTGATTGGTAAAAACTCTTTCGCTTCCCTTTTAAGGTACAGGTTACCAAAAATTCAGAGCGTACGCTCAGTAGGGGAGGTGGTTGCACCTTGGAAGGGCGTAGCCTTTGAGCACAAGAAAACTGAAGTCTTTGAACACATTGCTGGCACAAATTACGGACATCTATCACTAAGGATTCTGAGGAAAAAATGAACAAATATCTTCCCAAATGGTACAGGTATAATCCTCTCACAGGCCAAAATCCCAGGCAATACATTTTCTTTCAGATCCATTTGTCTCTGATGCTAATATTCAGAATTACCTGACTTCTTGCATATGACTGAACCTCTGCATCCAGGAGAAAGCCTGACTGGTTTTAGAAGGACACCTGCACTGAACAAGTTGCAACTGCCATAGAAGAAAAACCGCTATTAAGACCTGAAGAAGTTCATAATTTAGGAGCCTTAACAATGGATGAGTGGCATTTGCAATAAAATTTGTTAATTATCATAATTTTTATGGCACTTAATCTCAAGGAGGACTGTACCCCAAGAAGAACTGTACCTTTGTTTTTCATGATGAGTAGATAATTCCAGGCGTAAGAGGCCTTGAGTGAGAACACAAATACAGGCTTTTCAATGGACCAACATGGGACAAATGGATAAGGACAGCAGATATGTAGTGAGAGAAGTAACACAGCCATGGAATGCAGAAAAATAATTATTCCATTAACACTGTAAGCACACAGAGAACCAGTCAGTAAAACTAAAAGCAGACACAGGACAGACTAATTATAACTTTCTGGAGTTAGTTATACAGCGCTCCCCTACACATGGAGTTGTCCTTTTACTCAGTTTTAGCATACTACAGCTTTTACATCTCCTGACACTGTTTCACAACTGCTGAGACAAAAATCCTTAAACTTAATAGTCTCTCCTTTAAGAAATTCTGACTAGAATGATAATGAAGCACTTAGACTATTTGCATAGGTTACGGTTCCCCAGGACTAGGTGGGTGAGGGGTTCTACAAATAAGTCAGAAGAACAACCTGTAAAAATGTTGTGGAGGACAAAATGGTATGGATTTGTCCCATATCTCAGAGTAACTCAAGACTCCTGTAGATCAGGAGAGAAAATACTGTTTCACCATCACAGGTAGGAAGGGACTTTGAGAGGTTTGAAGCCCAACCTCAAAGCAAGGCAACTATGCTATCCACCCAGGCTGAAAGCATCTAAGGACAGAGACTGCTCAACCTTGCTGGGCAACCGGCTCCACTGCTTGACTGTGCTAACGAGGACGTTTGCTGTGTCCTGCCCACTCATGTACCATTGTAAAGAACTAGCTGCATCTTCTTGATATCCTCCTTGTTGACATCGAAAGGCTGCCTTTACGTCCTGCTAAAGCTTCCTTCAGGCTGAAGAAGCCGAGCTCCCTCAAAGGGCAAGTACTCCCAGCCTCAATCAGCTTGTGACCCTGCAACAAACTTGCTCCAGGTTATCAATGTTTTTTCCTTTTTGATTGGGCGAACCAAAACTGTATGCAGTATTCTAGATGGAATCTAGTGCATGCTAAGTAGAAAGATAATCCCTTCCCTTGATCTCCTGGCTGTGCTCCTCCTAATGCAGCCCAGGATGCTGTT
>NW_010355318.1:0-1650 GCF_000700745.2 Antrostomus carolinensis | reverse complement strand
CAACCCAAATCATTCTATGATTCTATGACAAAATATCAGCTGCTGCTTGGTACCAAGTTTCAGGACTTGCGAATCCTCTCCTTATATCCAGGCACAAGCTCTTTCAGGTGAGCCATCGCACCACATGTGAGATGAAGTAGTTGGGAATCAACACCTGAAGCCCAACAGCTGCCCAACCCCTGTTGTGTCCATACATACAACTCAGGTCTTGCACCCATGAACTGCTGCGTTGTGCATATGAGTCCTAAAAGTAGGACTTATCAGTTTGTAGTGATAAGGAGCATCACTACAAACTGGTAATCTTATGCCACATGAAGTGGGAATTTGAAGTCAGGTACTGGGTCTGAATGACCCTACTGGTCCTACCGTTATTTGCATTTAATAGGAAATAAATCTGTTCACATCAAGCTTGCAATAAATCTGACACAGTTCCCCCCTCCCCTTCCTTCTTAGAGGAATATTGAAAGCTAGAAAGACACCCACTGAAACTGCTATTATCTCTGCCCACCAGTTCCCAGCTGCCTATTGTGACCCTTAATCTGAGTTAATCAGCACTGGCTCATCCTTTCAGATGGGACCTGCATCCCTGTGCACTGTTCTTCTGCCCCACGATGCTATCATCTCCTGCCAGCTGGACAGCTGAATGCAAAAACAGCTTCAGCATCTCCAGGGGCTTGAGTGTGGTGATGCCCTGCCACATTCATGCTGGGAAGGTTTTTTTGTGCATTGAAAACAATAATTACCATATAAGCAAATAAACTGGATTTATTAGAGACAGCACATTCATCATGTCTGAAGAAGTTGAGTGAGAACGAATAGGCAAAACAGCCCAGGCTGATGTCATGGGGCAAGTGATATATCTCTGGAGGTCAAGCCTGTTTGTGACAAGACAAAATTAGGGAAGGAAGGTTTGGGCTTGAGAGGGGTGAAAGGGCAGCATGGGGAGTTAGAGGATGAAATGACTTCTATGACCAGTGATAGTGTCACAGGTAGATGGCAAATCAATGGTAGCATTAAAGGTGGCCTCAGTCTGGGTCTGTGGAAGTCACTAATGGGCTTAGCTCAACCCCAGTCCATGGCAAAACAGTGAGGAGCTCTTGTCACTTCCCATGAGTAAGCCTCCTGTGAAAAAGCTTTGCCTGAATGCAGTTACCTTTTGCAGAGAGTATTGGGTGGTGAGAAATGTTCCTCAGGGTACCCACTGTGAAGCATTGATGGCTCGTGCCTCAGCACAGACTAATGGCCTCCATGATGCCACAGTAGAGCAGAACTGGAGACAGATGGTTTCACTCCATGAGACAGCAGGCTCAAACTCTTTTTGAGACAAGTGCTATAATTACTCCCTTGTTTATCACAGTTTCCAAGAGCATGATAATCTGGGCAGAACTAAAATGTCTCTTTCAAAAATTCATCTAATCTTGATGTAAAGGACTTGCAGGATAGGAGATAAGTTTCCTAAAGGAAGTCTATTCCATCTAAAGGTTAGGTAGCTACTTCAAAGAAGTTATCAAGGTCTTTCTCAAGTTCACCAAGAATGAGAGGCAGCTCCAGTGGGCTCCTCATCTTGCTCCGAGACACACATCTAAAGCAAGGGACTCTGAGAAACCTGACCTAGTTGCCCCTGCTCATTGCAGAGGGATTGGACTAGAT
>NW_010355317.1:0-1631 GCF_000700745.2 Antrostomus carolinensis | reverse complement strand
AAATAAACAACAATAATTAAAACATCATAAACCAGACAATATTAGAGACAAACCAAATGCTAAAAAGCAAAACAAAGCAGCATCTTTGGAGGAAGGAGATCCATGCACAATTCATCTTCCAAATCTCCTGTTGATGTTAGATTGAAATTCTCCTGCGAAGCTGTTTCTGCATCTGCAAAGATTTTGGCAGTGTCACAGTCATTAAAAAATGGATTTTACACCAACATAAATTAACTGGAGTTTTGCAAGGCTGTAATAATGCACCATTCACTTTCATTTGAATAAATTCAAAACTCAGTTTACTCAGGAAACTGGGTTTACGGCGTTGAGTTTGTGTTGACTGCCCTGAGTTTGGGAAAAAACACACATTCATTTTGTTCGCAGTTCATAAAACGTGCCTCATTATAGAAACCAGAATGTTTCTATAGACACAAGGATGACGTTTTTAAAGATTTAAAACCAAACCTCAAACCTGAATAGCAGACCAGCCTTCTCCTGGCTGTCAGCTCCTCGGGGCCAATGGGATCGGCTTGTCCCAGTTTACACAACTGGAACCAAAAGACCTAAACTAACAAAAGAAGCAATCCTCCTCCAAAACAAATGAAATTCCAACTTGTGCCAGGCGAAAGCCGTGCACTGAACTCTAATGATTAAAGGAGACAGGCTCTGTCAAGGCAGAGGTGGAACTGAAACGTAGCCAGTCGGACCCTCTTCTGAAAAAACCTGGCCACCAGCCCTCAGACAATTACATCTAGGATCCGTTCACTTGAGTGCCTCAGCTGATCTCAGTTGTTGTGGCAGCGCATGAAGGGAAAATCCTTCTCGCAAACCCAAACCACACGGGGATTTCTCCATACTAGGAAAAAAAACAAACCAAAACAAAATGTGTTCGGAAGATGAAGCCAGTGGTTTTTTTTGTCCAGGACAGGGAACCAGGAGGACATTTTTCATCTGATCCCCTCGAGGTTTTGTTCTCGCGGGTTTTACTTTGAGCTTCAAATCCAAGTGAATTTTAAAAATCAAGGGAACAGCAAATGAGACCATGTGGTTCTCACACACAAAGCCATCTTTTGGGCTGGGTTCATTCAAAAAGAGCCTTCAAAAGAGGTCATGAACCTTAGCGTGTTGTGTCATAACTTCAAAATCTTCAAAGCAGGTAAGATGTCTGCAGCTGCAGAAACCACTATAGATTTTGGGCACAGACAGGATGCTTTCATTTGTTTCCACATTCTCCTAACAGGACTCTCTCACTTAAAAATGAAATCAACCACAGACTCCTGGTTCCCCGCCTCCAGGAACAGCCCCAAACTTAGCTCCAATTGTGTGCTAGAATGGGACCTCTTTGTGTCTGCAGGGGAAAATGTGCTTGCAAGGAGAGGGCCACGTTACCAGGGTTGGGATTTGATTGGTTTTTACCTCCATTGAATGCAACTTCCTGCCCCTCCAGATCTCATTTCTGGATTAATGCTCTATGGCCTTTCATCGAGTTGGTCATTCCTGGATGCTCTCCTCTCGCAAAGGACTTTCCAAGGGTAAGGGAACCTCATCACAAGCTCATGTTCTGGCAGCTCCCTGTGTCTGGGCAGCAAGGACCATTTATGAATCAGGATTCCCTTAGTTTTCCCAAATCT
>NW_010355316.1:0-1631 GCF_000700745.2 Antrostomus carolinensis | reverse complement strand
TGCTAAAAAGTCTGTCCCCAGCTTTCTTATCGACCCCCTTCAAACCTTCAGAACAACTGCCCAGTCCTGCCCATCAGTTCAGAAATTAGTATCACACCAAGTGTTTCTGCACTTGAAATTGGACCCTGCCCTACAGTGAGGGTGTGCTCTGACCTGCTTTCTCTACCACCACCTTGCCTTTACCATCTTCATCTAATGACCTTTGCCTTTGCTGTCCTCAACCAAGGACCTTCGAGGGCCTTCCTTCTGCAAGAAAAACACTGCTAGAGCTCTTCTGGGTGGTGTAGACTCTGCAGGACTTTATACTTTTGAGCCCACTCATTACAGCTGTGCTGGCAAAAAAAAAAATACCTGGCCTGTCCTCTGAGCCTGAGGCCAACTGATCTGCTATGGCCATATCCACACTGTTAAATTCTCTGAGCCTCCAGAACAGGGTGGACATATCCAAAATACATTTTGGGAATGATCCCTGTTGTGTGCTGTCCCCAGACCAATGCCCAGGCATTGTTTGGGTCTATGCTAGTTGAGCTGGGCCAAGCTGATGCTGGGAGGTTGGTAACGATTAAGGACTGCAGATGATCAAATTGCTGGTTGTGTTGAATTTCCGAGTACAAATTTAGCCACTAAGACCAATTTTGCCTGAAATCACTGGTATTGGTTTTCATCTGGTGGATAAAACCACCTTGCTCCATGGGCCAACACCACAGAGGTGGTGAATCCGCCCAGTTGGATAGACTGGGAAAAAGCACCTCTGCCATCTATGGACTGATAATTATTTATCCTGGATGTTTAGATGCTCATATAGGTTCCCAACTCTGGATCTATATGGGCCAGGAGCCCCTTGTGTAGACTATATCTCTAGATCTTCTCTCCTTGAGCTGTGCAAGATCGCCACACAGCTCAGGTCTCACCGTAGGTGGTCCTCCGGCCCCACCGCATGGTCGCTTCCCTCTGATAACTCCGAGGTCTTAAAGGTCAACCCAAGGGCAGTAGGTGGACATGTATCAACCAGCTTCGACACGCTGCACTCCAGGAGTAGCTGTGTTTAGACCCAGGGACTCTCTGATCTTCAATAACCTGGCAGCAGCTTGTAAACAGTGAGCTTGATGTGATAGCATCCTCAGTGAGCGGTTTGCACCCTTCCCCCCAATCCCTCGACCCTCTTTTCACTCCCACAGGAGTCAGGGAAGGCTGAAGAGGTGGGAGCACTGATGTGTGTGTGTGTTCTACACTCACAGCTTTGTGTATGTGGTGCTAGAGAAGCACTTAGAGGTGCTTCTAAACCATTGCCTTGGTTTCCCTCTTATGTATTTGGTCTAAAAAGAGTGAGATGGTGGAAGACTGTGAAGCCTTCTTCATCCTAGCCACAAGATGTGACCTGCAAATCTAAAGCTATTTGTTGGGTTAAAAGCAACACCCACCAAGGTGGTGGTCTGAACATACCTCCTATTTCTCAGCCTCAGCTGCTTCTCCACAAGTAAGGAAGGTCTGAACCCTGGGGACAGGCTTGGTTTTACTCAAAGGGTTTCTTCCAGTTTTGTCCCCTTTGGATGCAAAAGGATGGGGTATCAGGATGGTTCACTGCTGGGGAAATGCCCAACCAATGTCTCCTCTGAAGCAGGAGGAGCTCA
>NW_010355315.1:0-1618 GCF_000700745.2 Antrostomus carolinensis | reverse complement strand
AATCCCCAACATTCTGTGATTCTGTGAACATTATGCTAACCAAACTGAAACAAAAATAGCAAATGTGTAGACCTGAAGAATAAGATCCTATGTGTTTCCCAGAGAAGGCAGAATAATGTTATCAACTTTGCTATTTCATCAAGTGTAAGCCCTTGACCTGCAAAGACCAACTCCAGCACAGAAAGGAATTCTTGGCTATGGGACATTTAGTCCTTCACCTTTCCACTGCGGTTGCCAAGGGATTTTTGTGATATATGTTTGTCAGAAACAAAATGCCTACAGATACTAATGATGTTCCCCAAACAATAAAAAAGGCAAAATGCCAAGAGAAATACAGTATAAAAGGAAGGTGACTAAAAGCACTGCAACTGGGTAGTTCTTGACTCTTTTGATTTGAAGCAGAGGAATTGTTTTGGGGATCTCATGTGAGGTACCAAGACCTACAGGGAACAGCTGATTTTGGACTTCTCTTGCAAAATCCTCTGTGTTTTCATGCTTATGTGGTGGCTTTTGCAACTTTTATTTTCAGCCTTTTTCAACACTTTCTGAAAAACTGTGCATCCCTCAAATGTAAACAGATAAAGGTAATTTCTGAAAATTACAGGTGACTATTTTAAAATATCTGCAGTTAAAGAAACTGAATAGATCAGAAGATGAGTACAGCAGGAAATTTGGCTTCTAGACTGGCAGTTCAAGTCTCTCTGTTGTTCACAGGTAATGAAGAGAGTTAACATCCTCCTGATCTTCATTTTTAAGAGGTAGCATCCTACAAAGTCAGGCTTCACAAACATGCCATAAAAATGGGATACTCTAATTAAACAGCTCTCCAGCTTAGCTGGATGTTGAATCCTCGTTTCAGAAAAATTACCAAATCACAGGATTCAAGTTTTCTTACCTGTAACTGCAAAAGCTAAAGGGCCATTAGTCAGAAACAGTTTGACAAGATTATTATAGGCACTGAACACTAGGTAAAGATGGAGGAAGGAACACAGTTTTTACCTGCTTTAAGGCAGATATCCAGTTTTTTAGAAAAATCATTATTATGCTGTTATGTTAAACACTTTAACATTTACATAATTTAATTTTTTTTTAAGCATAACATTTTAAGACATGGGACTTTGTCAAACAAATTAGCACCAGAAGAATTACAAGCAACATAAGTGAAGATCCATTGACTAATAAGATAGCCACATATGTATTCTAGAAACTGAAACCAAGAAGTATAGATGAAATTCAGCTGCCCCCAAGGCCAGCTATGGCACTGCACTGCTGGACTGTCCAGTTCCACGTTAGCAAATCTAACTTCAGTACTTGATGCTGACACAGGAGCGTTTTCTCCAACAGCCTAACAGCAATGGAAATTACTGCTACAAGGAAAGCAAATAATAAATGTGTAATGAAAAGTACTCTCTTAAAACAGCCTATGAGAGTCTGTGGACCACATTTAAAGGAAGCTTAATCACCATTAAAAAGTAATTAAGAAAAACAGGGTTCTAATCAGCAGGCTTCAGCTCACAGAGGTCCCGATCTCCAAAATCACTACGAGTCGTTAAAAATAAAACTCTAGAAAGCATCTGTAACCCAAATAATCTCAGTTTCTCAAGCCAAAGAATCAAGC
>NW_010355314.1:0-1640 GCF_000700745.2 Antrostomus carolinensis | reverse complement strand
GTCCTAAAAGTAATTTTTCAGGCTCTCTTAGCACAAAAAAACCCCTCCCAACCCAACAACAACCCCCCCCTCAAAAAAAAAAGCTGTGTCCAATACAGACTTTTCCTGGGCCCTGACATTTCTTCTCACCTTGCTCTGTCATTTTCTCCTTCTGTCATCCACACACCTCTCTTTAAAGCAATGACAGCAAAGCCTCTCCAACCACATCCTTCAGATTGCTAAGCAGACTTTGTCCTAGGTGGAGACCTGTGCCTGTCCTTTAACTTTAGAGGTCACCTTTATTTTAATTGTCTGTTTCACAAAGACAATGAGTTCTTACAACCTCCTTAAGTGGAGAGAAACAACTATGGACATTAGCCTCAGCAATTCAATCCAACCCATAACATACTTATTTACAATGCTTACTACTCAGATCTTTTGTTACTGTTCTTGTCTTCAATGTTTCTCCTTTTTATTCTAAATTTCAATACAGTCAGTTCCGCAGGAACTGCTGAGGAAAGAACTCAAATATTCTTATCAGTGCAGTTTCATCTGTATTCTAAGGAATCTCTGATATGGTTTGTACTATTTACTTCTGAAGTATAAAAGCTGGATTTACTTAGGCTGCCACAGAAGAAAATAGTAGCTTATGGAGAAAATGTATGTGTTTAATAGGATAGAGTGCTGATCCTCCATGTGTGTTTCTAGGCAAAGAAAATGAAGCTTTTATGTTGCCCAGATGAACATTTTTGAAGTTTTTGTAGCATACAAGACCTATATGCTAGAGTTACTATGCGTTTTCCAGAGAAAATGATGCAGGAACCAAGACTGAAATTTTATTACAACATCTATATTTTGATATTTTTTTATTCTTTTGTCTTAGGATCATAGGATCCTAGAATATTTCAGGATTCAAGGGACCTCAGGACATCATAATCCAATGTCCTGCTCAAAGCAGTCAGTTATTGGTCAAACCAGGTTACTCAAGATTTTATCCAGTCTGATCTCAAGAAAATCTAAGGATGACTTTCATCCTAGTCTATGAGCAAAGTCAAGCTTTCCTTCATTGTGCATCCAGCAGAACAGCAGCCAGAGGGCAGAAATTGTATCCTATAGGCTATTGCAACTCTTGCAAATGCTTTGTCCTGTAGTTTAAAACAGTTGTTTCTGTTTCCAGTAACTCATGAAAGAAGAGGCCTTAATTCATGCTTAATCCAAGACTGTGTATTTCTCCAACTGTGTGTTGTAATAAGAGAAGGAAGAGAGATATATTTATTTGGGATGTTTTTAAAGACTGTTGTTAGGAGTTGCACAGGGGGTTGGAATGTTGGAAGGAGCCAGCTGAGATGAATGAGTGAGTAAAGGACAAAGAAGGTGGCCAAAGGTATGTGATAAATAGTTTTAACACGGGTCATTGGTGTCCAGACACTTGGTGTATATACACACCCTGTTGTATGCTGCAGTGAGCATGGAATGCTAACAGGGCTTTGGGTAACACCTTGATCCATCCTTCCCAAAGAGCATAATTGTCTCTTGCAGGCAAGAGACTTAAGGGATTTGTGCAAGGCTGTGAATCAGTTGCCAAAACCAGGAATGGAGCCACTTCCAATTCCCCACCCAGAGTGCTCCTTTCTTCCAGCATTCCTACCCACAAAGACTTT
>NW_010355313.1:0-1631 GCF_000700745.2 Antrostomus carolinensis | reverse complement strand
CAAAAATAATCTTTGGTAAAAAAAAAGGTAATAATTTTATAAAGTTTGTTAGTGATGAATTTAGACAGTAAATTATTTTAAAAGTCTACCCTACAGATAAATCATGCTTTGAAAAATGCCATTTCCAACATTATGCTAGAAAAGAGTGCTGACATTTTGACATTAAAAATGGTACCTTTGCTTACAAAATAAGTCAGGACTCCTTAAATGAGAAAAATTGATATATTGAATGCACACATGGTACTGAATTGGGTAAAATATGCCTCGCTGCATCATCTACTGCAATCCAGTGTTAAGACAGAATTGAGACAAAAATGCCTTTTAAGTGTCAAACACTAATTAATACGTAAGCATGAACAAACAGAATTAAAGCTGGAATAGATTAGCCCACTTCCATCGTTTATCTCCCAGGGAATTAACATCATTTAATGAAAAGCTGCTGATACTGAGTATGTCAAATTGATGAAGAGAAGCACTTGGGCCTCTCTATGTACGCAGAACGTGTTTAGGGAGAGCTGTCATGTTAGCAGGGCTGTGGGACAGGGAGAGATGGATGAGAAGTGTGTCCTTCCACACAGCTACTAAAGCAGCCTTCAAGATTTCCTGGAATGAAGCAATTTTTCCTGGTCTAAAATTGCAGTTAAACTAGTCACAGATGAATTCCTGCTTAACCTATTTCTCTTTTTTGTCAGCATTTCTGCAATTAGCTTTCAGAAAGCATTGTAGCCAGGAGACCTAGATGCTGAAGAAAAAAAACCCCCCAAAATCAAACAAAAAACCCAACCAAAAAACCAAACTATATTCTCTATAAAAATCTAAAAAGACCATAAATCCTCTGAATCTATAGACTGTGAAAAATTTCAGATACCTACTCATACTAATTCCACAGCTAATCCATTGAAAAAATGTTGTAGTTGACTTTCCACTAAATATTTTCTGGACAGTTGGTGTCCTTATATTTTGCCTGATTACAGAAAGCACATTTCAGCCCTGAATATAGACTAGCAAGTATATTACAATGCACACAGTCTATATTTATACTTCTCACTAGAGCACACTGTTTGTAGCAGCATAACCAAGGCATACAAACATAATTGTCTTTGCACAATAATGCATGCTATTACTGGCGCTTGGAATTGGTGGCAAAGACAAAAAAATAAATAAATCTGATATTTAAAATGATATTTAGCATTCTGTCCCTGATAAGGCTCTCTGTTTTGATGTTTAATAATATGGGCTATAGAAATGTCAAAAATTGTTCTAGCCAGCTTGTTACCTCAAAAATGCTTCTGTGGCAACTTTAGGCACATTCTTAGAGAAAAAGAATGCAATATAACCAACCAGCCAGCAGCATACAATTGACATGATTCATCCCATTCAAACTGTGAGGGTTTTTTTCCAGTAAAGGCTTTTTCTGGCTTTTACTCATGATATCTGTGTCTCTCAGAAAAGGTTTTTAGGGTGCTCTGAGCAGATACACTACTCACATGCAGATGTAAAAATGCCCCGTACAATTTAGAAAATTATTTCTATAATTTTTCTTAAGTCAACCATCAAGAAAAGGGGAGGGCAGTGGACGTTGTATACTCGGACTTGAGCGAGGTTTTTGATACTGTCTCCCATGACATCCT
>NW_010355312.1:0-1601 GCF_000700745.2 Antrostomus carolinensis | reverse complement strand
AAAAAAAAAAAAAAAGTGTCTGGACACAACTGCCATTTCACAAATAGTACTTAAGTCAGATGAAATGTATTCTTATCGCAAGCTTTAGACAGATTAATATATGCCACAACACCTAGTACTGATTACATTTAGAAAAATATTATCTTGGGGAATTTTTTTTTAAATCTTTAAAGTAATGTAACAGAAGATGTATGGTGGAAGATGCCAAAAACCACCCTACTTTTTAATCCAGAAGAACTGAGCTGTCAAAGCTATTATGCTGTTGACAG
The DNA here is from genome assembly GCF_000700745.2 of Antrostomus carolinensis. Lineage (NCBI taxonomy): Eukaryota > Metazoa > Chordata > Aves > Caprimulgiformes > Caprimulgidae > Antrostomus > Antrostomus carolinensis. Next base: position 1,332 of record NW_010355312.1, on the reverse strand, counting down.
TTACTCATTTGATTATTTATAGATTTTTTTTAAAACAATGAAGAGGCAGGAAATGTTTATTTTATTTTATTTTTTAATTCTGTGACCAAGAATGAATGAACACTATAGAAATTTAAATCAACCCAATTACACAGTTCCCATTTACTTAATGGCTGCCAAACAAGCATGTGCTCCTGTGACCCACCATGAGCAACGTTATTTGATGGGCTAGATAGATTTTAAGGTTAGACACAGTACATGTAAAAATATAAAGTTTAAAAACCAATCTCAACACAGACATTTCCATTGCCATCTCCTTTGTGAAATAAATAAGGCAGCAGGTAACTTTTACTTTGAAGTGGCATCTTTGAGGTATGCTATTAAGTCTGCTCTCTCAGACTTCTTCTTAATACCCGCAAAAATCATCTTTGTTCCTGGGATATACTTCTTTGGGTTTTCCAAATACTCCATCAGAGTATCCTCACCCCAGGTGATGCCTAGACAGAAAAAAAAAAAAGATTTTTAGTGACTTCAAAATAACAAACATTTAAATTCTTGGCCTCCATATTATTTTACTTTTTGACAGATTTCAGTACTTCTAGAACTATCATCAAGAACTGAATATTGTTGTCCCTAGTAACTCAGAAGAGCAGCTTTAAGTTTACCTTTATTCTTATTAGCATCCGTGTAAGAGAAGCCCTCAGCTTGTCCAGTCTTGCGTCCAAACAGGCCATTCAGGTTGGGTCCAGTCTTGTGCTTGCCTCCCTTTTCAACTGTATGGCACTGGGAACATTTCTGGACAAAGATCTTCTTGCCCTTCTCAATATCTCCCATTTTCAGTACTAGACCAAGAACACACACAGAGGTCAGTATCACAATTTCAAGGTCACCTACTCAACAGAAACTTTAAAAGCGTCCTGTTGGCTTACAAAATTGCACATATGGCCCATCAGTCTACTAATTCTCCAGCACACAAGCTGTAGGTCCTGGGTTTGAAGATTAGCCTAGAATCATTAGACTACGTAAAAGATATGAAGGTGATAAACATGCTTGAAGAGCAGGAAAAAAAACTTCGCCCAGCCAAAGTAATTGCCCCACAGTGTCTGAACAGTACGGAGACAATTTTTGAAGAGTAAATGGAACACGATTTCTATATATAGCTCGTATATCTGAATAGGAAAGCTTTCCAGTCCTGAATAATGTCGTGTAAAGGGACAGAGCCGTCTGCACGTTTCTCCTTTCCAGCGGGAAGCACAGAGCAGCCCAGCACCTCGGACGGAGCCCGGGGCGGCAGGCACGGAGCTGGCCCGCTCCCCTCTTGCCACAAGCCGGGACGCCTCCCGGGCCCCCGCC
>NW_010355311.1:0-1632 GCF_000700745.2 Antrostomus carolinensis | reverse complement strand
AGACCACGTTGCTCAAAGCCTCATCCAACTTCACTGGTGACTGCAAACGGCAGGAGCTGCTGGCAGGTACTCACCGAGGAGCAAGACCCATCTTGTGCAGGACGATGTTTTCTTTACATGGCACTGTCCCTCTTACCTTCAAGGGATCAGGAGCTTGCTGGGGAGGAAAAGAAGCAGGGATCAGCTTGGCCCCAGCCTTGCCTTGGTATCTTTCCGTGAGTTACAACAGCTGCAAATTGTCTCCGGTTGTGGCACTGAGGTGACAATCAGGAAAATAGAAACTGACAGCAGATAATGACTCTTTAGACACTAAAAAGCTGCAAGTGTCAAAAAACTCACATAGCAAAGCTGAGGCCTTCTAACTAACATCAGGGACATCGTAGGCACCTGGTTTCTGGGGTGGGTTGCTGGGGAGAGGGGGCTGTGATGCCTCCACTGTGCAGACCTTTCCCTGCCACCGTGACCTCTTTGCCTTTGAGGTACTTCAGTGAAGGCCAAAGGTACCAGACGTGATCAATGACTGTCTCTTCTCATTTGGCAGAATGGTGACAGTGAATAAATGCTACCTGCAATTAGGTCATCCCTTTAACGAATTAAACCATAAAGGAAACAATTAAGAGAAGGAAGCTTGGTTTGAGGGTTACGAGACAACCGAGACTTGGAGGTTCATCTCTGGCTGGGTGACTTTTGCCAGATGATGATTTTAATTGAAGCAATTATGTAGAACTCGATAAGAGACAAAGGGCTTGCAAAATCAAAGGGATGGCAGCAACAAGCAGTGCCATGTCTACAATGATGGATGAAGGGGGAAGGGTGTTCTGGGATAAAGGGAAGGTTTTTAGAGATACTTTCCACTGTTGAAACCAAGGAAGAAGCGCTTTCAGATCCAGCTGCAATCCAGTTCAACACTGGGAAGAAATCTGGCTTTACAGCCTTCTCTCTTCCCCCATGATCTGGTTGCCCCCCAGATGAAAACTAAAGAGGACTTTGACCCAATCTAGCCATTTCCCATGTTGGGTGATGGGAGTCAGGATCCCTCCTAGAAGCTCAGGTGTGGGAGATGACTAAAAATTCAAGCCTGGGGCAGTCAGGTCAGCTAAGAGCTGGGCTTCAGGATTACTTGCTGAAGCAGGTTTCCAAAGGCTGCCCAGTTAGAAACAGACATTTCTCTCTTGCCCCACAATGACAGAACAAAACAGAACATATTTCTTTTCCTTGGCCACCACTAACTGTTCCAAGCTGAGCCACAGCCCTGAAAATGCCCCCATCCAGCCCAAAGACATTCATATGCAGCCGTTGTTTTCTTCAGCCTTTCGCTCCGCTGCGAGCAAGATTTATGCTCTGAAGGATGATGAGAAGGGGCATATTATTAATCATGAAATCCATCATCTACCCTGAGAACCTGATGGAAGAGATCCCACAGAGATGCTAACACTGTATTTGCCAACTCCTGAGATTGCTCCCAGGAGCCTGGCTGATTCGTCTTTGCCGGTTGGCAAAGCGCAGGCATGTGAAGTGTTTGCCTGCACAAAACACACCTGCCACATGCAACAGCAGAAGGACAGGGCTGTCCTGCTGGGACCGCAGCCCCACAGCCACTTGGGCCACCTACAGCTGCCAAGAAGTTGGCCT
>NW_010355310.1:0-1615 GCF_000700745.2 Antrostomus carolinensis | reverse complement strand
AAGAAAGTTTCCAGCCTTCATATTTTAAAGAAAAGATTGAAAGTAGGAACTCTATTCTTAAAACAGAAAGGTAAACAGAAATATTACAGAATGTATAATATTCTTAGTGTCTTTGATTTATTTTTTTTTAATTGCTTTCTGATATTCACTTTTGCTTGCTAGGTACACAGGTCTGATAGAACGTTTATTGATATTTTTTTAAGTATGACCTTCATCACACAAAGACCTGTGTAAGAATTTTTGTTTATGTAATTAGTTAAGCTTATTAAATATAGCAGCAGAGTTTCTTGCTGGTTACTGCTCATCTATTTGTCTCTTTTCCCCCCTTTGTTTTGACTCCTTTAAAGAGAATAATCAAAACACATGAAAATTTAATTTAACAAATGTCCAAGTTTTTGTCCAGCTTAGTTACCTCTCAGTACATCTAATCCATCTATATAGAGAGAATTTTAACAGGGCCCATTATTCCAAAGGCCAATTGAATGTACTGAGTGTTGCTAATGTCAGTAGTTTAGAAAGAAATTCTCAGAGGTTCTCATCAGGATTGCAGTCTGTATATACCATGTTACTGATCTCTATATAAATTTTTAAGTATCTTAATAAACCCTTATACCTGATGGATACTGAAAACAACCTGTATTGCCAATCATCTCAAATAAAGAAAATGCAGTGATTTTGGCACTGCTGCACTCCCAAATATGCTTGCCACAACAACCACCTCATCTACTTCTCCTTCGCAACAGTTCTGCCTTCTCAGGCTCTCTTCCATCTCCAACAGTGGTGGGGTTGGCAGCAGAGTCCCATCCCCGTTTCTCCTCTCCAGCAAGGTAAATGTGGAGGAGTACTAGCAGGTTTTCTCAGTGCATCTTCCCCGTCTGGAATAGCCAAGCAGTGCAGAAAGGAACTGCCTTGCTTGTCAGTCTGCTTGAGCTGGTTGTCTGCTTCTGCTCTGTCATTTCCACATGCACAGGTTGATAATTTTATGGGGACTCTGAAATGATCAGAACTTCCTAGATGAAGGACTTCCTGTGCTCTGCTCTTGGCAATTGGCTTGCTAACCTTGGAGACATGGAGGTAAGCTATTTGACATGCACATACCAGCATGACCCTCAGAAAGTTAGTTTTCAAGGCATGCTAACCTTGAGAAGCTTTCCACTGCTAACCTTGAGAAACATGGCAAACACTTGCCTTGAGCTTAATCATACCATGTGAGATATGAAAGGGAAAGGACTAGCTGGGTGACCTGAAGAGGAACTTGCATTATAGCTAAGGCAACAAGTTAAAACATTGCCTGGAGGGGGTCAGTGACACGTTATGCCATAACTAAAATGGATAAAGGTTGCAATCAGCTAGGAATGGATTTATAAATAAGTTTTCTTGGTGTCTCTCTTTTGCAGCAAAAGAAGCCTTTGATTCTAAGGAGAAAGGGAGAAACATCACCAGTCAGCTTTTTCCAGAGCACAGATGTCTTAGCTTTGATATATACAAACTTCTCCAAAGAAAATCAACCTATTTAGAAATCAAAATCAAACAGAAAATGTTGATTCAAGGGAGACGTCAAGTTAATATCGAATTGAGACTTCCTTGCCTAAAGAGAGGATTTTTGGGAATAGAT
>NW_010355309.1:0-1618 GCF_000700745.2 Antrostomus carolinensis | reverse complement strand
ACACACTCCCAGGACAGGTTCATTTGCACCAATGAATTTAAACCCTGTTTTCCTTGTGAACAACAACATACACAGCTTTCAAAGTCACTCTAAGAACAGTCATGGAGATGAATTTTATGAAGAACAAATGTAAAGCAGCTTAAGCATAGCTGGAGAAAATTAATTGCTTAGAGTGAAAGGTAATGGAATTGCATATATTTACTACATTTACCACCCTATCTATCTAGCTTTATGGCAGTCTTAATGTTTTCCTATATTTATTCTATTCGTGTAGCTCCAGGATAGTTCCATCTTTCTTACTTTTCTTGACTTTAAGGCTATAACAAGCATTAATTATTTGCTACATTCATTCATGTTAATCTCTTGCTTTAATACTCTTGCTTTCTGTTCCCTTTTCTCTGACTGCTGCATCTTTAATTTAAAAACAAACAAAACCAACAACAGAAGAAAGAATTATATGTAAAAAAGAATAAAAAAATGTGCAGAATGAGCAGGGAGAGAGAGAAATATTAGATAACAAAGAGAAACATTGTATATGCTATGTGACCGTGAATCATAAGAAATATATAAGATTAAATATATAATGTGTCTTGAAAGAGTTAATTTCATAGGTCTTGAGGGATCAAGAAGAAAAATGAGCTTAAACCAAGTAGCAGGTTAAAGGGAAGACAGAAAACTGGCATAATACTGATTACCAATTAATAGCTGATTACCTTCTTGTCACAGTTTTCTCTAATCCTGCGGTGTCAGGGATCTCCCTTCCCTAATGACCACTGTCCTCCCTAGAGACTTGTTACCCCTTAACTCATTTCCTGCATCTCATCAAACACAGTAGAGCACATGTAAGTGGGACACAGTACTTGATACAAGCACAGAAGATGTCAACAGCTGCAGAAGGTTCTATAAAATGGATTGTCAAGGAATGGCACCTTCTCAGCTTCCTTTTGCTTGCCCCCCCAGCAACTGCCTATCATGGTAGGCACTGTAGTCAGCAGTCTAGTAAGCAGCTAAACTCCAAGCTGTTCATAAACACACAGAAGTAAAGACTCTTCAATTCTGTACAGATCTCAGGATTCAAAGGCTTTTTCTAATCTAATATATTTTCTACAATAAAGAGCTGTCCAATTCCTCACCCTGGGTTAGCTGTTTAACTGGAAAATACAGCTTGTTTCAATTTCAGCAGAGGCTATTTATCAAGAGCTGTATGATTATTACTTTGGCTTGTTTAAAAACAACTCAGGAGGTCCTTTCCAATCCTAAGTTTCTAAAAAAAATAACTCCACTGAGCATCTTAAGGCTGCTACTCTATATCTTCAGCTTTCTTCTCTGCTTAAAGTTGTCTCTGTCTAGCCTCTAGATAAAACCGAAGTTTATGCTTTTCTGAGAAGATTGGCAGGTTGGTCCCCTGAAATTTTCCTTGTGCAAGCCAGTAAGCCTGAGGATTATGTGTATCTATATGAGTAGGATACACATTCAGCTGCTCAGATATCCATAAATTCAGTACCTGTCTAGCACAGTTACAAATGGTTAACAACAAGAACTGTTTACCTGAAAGTTCATTTAGGGAATTGTACCAGAACAAAAGTTAAAAAAAATAAAATAAAAAAAAAAAAAAAAA
>NW_010355308.1:0-1619 GCF_000700745.2 Antrostomus carolinensis | reverse complement strand
AACTCAGCACACTTGTGCTCCAGACCCTTAAGTAGGTGCTTGGAAAAGTGATGCAGAGACAGAAAGGGGACAAGGTCTGTTTTTAAATCCATGCACTGGAAGTGCCTCTCCTGGATCTGCTCATCCAGATGCTTCTGTTCACGGAGGGTTTCTGCAGCCCCGGCTTGGCCAAAGAAACATCTTTGCTTACGAGGTGCCACCTTCACCTGGCATCCCCCTGGGAGGCAGGGGCTGGGCTTCCCTTGGACACAGCTCCCCACCAGCTGCTGTGTTGATTAGCTCTTAATTGAACTTACAGCCCAGGGGAAGATTTCTGGAAAGGAATACACAGGTTGGAACATCCTGGAGATGCTGGAGTGAGGAGCACATATCAAACAGGAGCCCAGCCCTCTCCCCTGCCTGCTCAGCCTCTCTTCTTCCCTCCATCAGCACAGTTTAGCAAACAGGCCTATTTTTTATTTACCCTTTATTTCTTTCTAAGCATCCAAAATCACAATGCTCTGCCAGGATCTTTTAACAAGGAGTGTATCAAGCAAAGGCTTGGAGACAGGAGGCTAATTGAGAGCTTCCTGAGGGACAGTTTAGCTGGTGGTAAGCAGCAGAAATATCCTTCAGCCTCTATTTATGCTGTAACATTAACAGGTGGGTTAATTTGCATTCTGTGCATTGACAGCTGGGAAAAAACAAGGGGGATTTTATGGGCTGCTCGTTGTGTTTATTAACCCTCCAGCCCCAGCATGGCTGCAGTCTGCCTTCACCATGACTCACGGTCCTGTGTGTCCCTTGCAAGAAGTATTGCCACAACCCTTCATTTCTTCTAAATGAAGTTCTAGGTAGGTCCCAGCTGGCTCTGCTAAGGAAAGGGGTGAGTATTCCTGCATTTATAACCATTTACACAGAGCAGGACCATTCCCCAGTAGATGAGTATTTCTAAAAGCTGAGCTTTGTGTCTAACTCTCTCATGTCCCATTGCAACCTGCAGAGGAGGATACTGAGAGAAATTATTGGCAACAGCAAGTCCTCTATGGCCACAGAGGTACGGAGGCACATTGAGGACTTCAGGGAAAAGGAGAAAAATATTGTAGATGATATATATGGTGTTTCCTCTGATATATTTATATTGCTCAGAAAAACTCTGGAGGAAACACAATTGCTCTCTGAATTTGTTACTGGGGTGTCTTCATAATAAAACATTTTACTGGAGCCAGAAGAGATTTAAAGAGGGAAGTACTGAGACTTGATAATGTGCTGCAATCGAGTGGCCATGGCTCAGTCCCTCAGCTGTCAGCAAAGCCAGCTCCTCAGGTACCACCCTGCTGCTCTCCTGCCTCTGTGCTCTGTCAGCCACACACCCAGGTTTGGGGTCAGGGACATTGCCAGGCAGGCAGTCCTTGGCATTCCCCTCCAAAAACCAAAGTGATGTTCTTCCATGAGACACAGAACTGCAGCGTGTGGCTGCTATCGAAGTGAGTGTCAGCTCTCGGATAAGAGGTGTTCTTGGGGCACAAAGCTCCTCTGCGTGCCGCTGTCCTCGTCTTGTGCTTCCCCTAACCAAGGGTCGTGTGAGAGCAGCAGCTCTTGAAAATTGGAATCAGAGAATTGTTTGGTTGGAAAAGACC
>NW_010355307.1:0-1575 GCF_000700745.2 Antrostomus carolinensis | reverse complement strand
TTATTATTATTATTATTATTATTATTATTTGTTGGTCAGATTATTCACTTAAGGATCTGTTTTTATTACAGCAAGCTACTGCAATCCGATAGTCAGTTGTTTATTTTTTTAATCGTAACAGTGATAAAACATAGTAGCATCAGCATTTTTGTTGTCTCCATTGCCCTTTAGGATTTAGTGTATAAAAAAGAGCGCTTTATGCAAACTTGGTGGAACAGGAGCATCCTCTCTGTCTTTATCAAACATTACCGTGTTGTATAGTGGCCTGGGCCACTGAAAGAGGAATAGCAGGCCAAGGAAATACAGTTTAAATCTATGTACGTGCTTTGCATGTGATTTGTGTGTGATGGTAGCATTCTCATTCTCATACAAAGAAGAATGTTCAATAACAGCCCCTTAAAATAAATCTCAGGAAACCAATCTCTAGTATAAGCAGGGCTGGTAGCATCACCTGTTGCTAAGACAGACAATTTGCATTAGGAGATCCCACTTCTAGATGCTCATAAATCTACCAAATTCTAAGCGTATGGCTCAGTTGTTTCTTACATTTTACTTTCCCCAGTCTGTATTTCTCCCCAAAATCTATTCTACCATTTGCAAGAACCTGGCCATGGAAAAAATTGTGTTGCTAACTTTAAGTGTGATGATTTATCTTTTGAAAAGTAATCTCCACCATGACAGCCCCCATTTCTTGGAGCAGAAGTTTGAATGACAGGTTCAGTGGCCCGGGGAAGGACAGCATATGTGGCAGGAGAGGACAGTGGCCGTTGTTGTCAGGGCTGCTCAAATACCGACCCTCTGCCGGGAGCACTTCCCAGTTCCTTGATCTGCACGTGTGCTTCATTCACATCAGGTCTCTTGTCAGAGCAAGACCAGGACACACACCAGTCCTGTCTCCACCTCCATCCCTGACTCCCACGCCCAGAATTGCTTTTGAGCTAGAAGCCAACCTAGATGACTGGCAGAGCGGTCCCTCCAGGAGCTGTAGGAGGGCATCACGGCTCGCTTCAATGACTAATGCTCTTGGGTCCTGAACTGAGAGTAGAAGAGTGCATGTTCAGTGCACACTTACTGCAAACCGTCCTGAGGCCAGAGAGTCATCAAAAGGAGCTGTTTTAAAAACCTGTGGACAAGAGCTGAACCTGGTGGGGATTATGAAGAAGGAGAGACTGCGCCTGGAGATCAGCAGTGTCAGGGAGGAGGGAAACTGTGAGTAAGGTTGGTACAAGACCGAGGGATTTATCTTTATGGGTTACTGTAGATGAAGACGAGCAAGCTCGGTGTTAAAAGCGGGTGGGATGTAAGCCAGCTCTGATCCAGAAGCTGCCTGACTGCATTAGCACGGTGCTAAGCCCAAGCTAATATATCCGGCTTCTCACCAGGGCTTATTAGCTCGGGCTCAGTGCCATACTAACATAGCTACAGGACTTCCAGTTGGCTTGACACCACGTTTGCTCAAAGTGTGAACTGAGCTCACCGCTACATGCCTGCAGAGGAGCACCAGGAGATGCCTGGAGACTTGACTACACCACCCTGCGGTTCCGGCTGTGGAGGCCAGGCCTGCTTGTCAGCAGG
>NW_010355306.1:0-1616 GCF_000700745.2 Antrostomus carolinensis | reverse complement strand
GAAGAACAAGGAATACAGTTTAAGAGACAGAAATAAAACTGAATAAAGGCCATATTTGAAACCAAAAAAGATCTAAGTGAAACTATGTGTTGCAGGTGTCCACTGGCTAATTCAAATGCTGACAAAGTTCCCTTCCCCGTTGAGACACAACTATGTCTGGCAACATCTAAAGAAGGGCACAGATTCTGTCGGCCACTGATTTACCTCGGGGTAGTGCTTCATCCCTCTCTACAAAAGTTGCAGTAAAGCAACTAATTAATCAACTCATCACTCAGGAAAGTGCTTCTGTCACCAAGAGTCTGTCATTCCCAAAGGGTTGGGATTTCCTCTCTTATTCTCTCTCTAAATCTCCTCTGTCTCCTAGGTGACTGGTGTTTCTTCCCACTGGCCATGCTGACCTTCTGGTCCTTTCATGACACAGTATCTGTTAGTGTCCTTTCCCTGTCACCCTCTCCTTGTACCTCTTTGCTGTCTGGACACTGCCTCAAGCCGCTGTTACTGTCTCCTCTGTCTTGACCTGTTTCATTCAGTAACATAGAGACTGATCCAATGCCCAGCACCATTTGTTTGTTCTCCACATTTTACTTAGTCCCTCTGTACTGCCACTCATTTTGCTGATAGATAACTGATGCTTTAAGGGAGGAGCGCTGCCTGATTTCAAAGCTCTTGGGGACTGCCATCGTATGGAGGCACTGTTCAATGTCTCAGACAGGGGTGGTGGAGGCCTCTTGCATTATTTACCTCTGTGTCCAGTGGCCACAGCCTGGTCTCTGGCTGTAGTTATCAAACCTTGCAATCACAAATTACTGAAGAGGTAATGTTTCTTAATGCTGGGCCCACATCTCTGACAGTTACAATTGCAGGGATTGCACATGGGTGTAAAAGGCACCTCAGACAGAAGAGGTGTGATCATTTTTCTGGAGGAGACTACATATCCTGCAGACCTGAATGGAGCAACCTGGCAGACACCTGACACATGCAGGGCTCATTGGGCTTAGAAGAAAAGAGTTGCAGTTTTGTTGCCTGACTTCCTGAAAATGGAGGGACAGAGCCTGGGCAAATGTAACTTTGGACAGTGATATGGCAATAGTGAGAGCTACATTGTCACGCTTCCCAGAGGACCTAGTTTTATGTCTTCACTGCAGTGTTAAACTAGGTGAGCAAGTCAAATGAATACAATGAGAACTTTAAAAGGAAAAGTAACCAACCAAGAGAAGGAATTATTTTTGAATGTGTTTGTGGTTAATCCCTTCTATGCTATTACCAGGGAAGATTACCACAGCTGCAGGGTACGTACATCTCAACCCACTGACATGCTTAACTGCAAGTGAAAAAGCAAGGAGTGAAACCTCCACTGAACTGGCATCTAAATTACACCTTATTAAACAGAAAAGTGACATGCAGAGCATATGAGTTGAGACTTGCTTTTTTCAGCATCTGAACATTCATTTGTAAAACTGGTTCTCTCGTTATTGTGTCAAAATGAGAGATTCCCAGCAGGGTGGTTGACAGGTTAGACAAAGAGTCCTGTTCAGTAATAAAAGTTATGCAGGTGTTCTCCAGTTTTCCCTCCAGCATTTGCACAGAGCATACGAACTGTGCTTGGGCCTGATACA
>NW_010355305.1:0-1598 GCF_000700745.2 Antrostomus carolinensis | reverse complement strand
CATCACTGTAGATCTAAACTCCATTTTGTCAGGATTTCAATAAAACTCTGGATTTGTGAGGTCAGATTCAGTTCACAGGTCTAAGGGTCTGCTTGCAGGTGGACTAGATTTGTAGGACCATGGGATTTCTAGATTTCTAGGTCATTACAGTCATGAGTGTGAGTAACTATTTCTTTGAATTTGTCCACATAGTTGTCATAATTCTTCCTAAAATACCTTTATGAACTTTTACTCTTCAATAGCTGTTCCAGCAGTGAGCAATGCACCCTTACTGAGCGAAATGAGAATGTTAAATTTCATCTCCCTGTCTTTTCTGTACAGTAGCAGACTGAAGCCCTTAGGCTGGAGGGGGGTAAATCAAGAAAGAAACTGGGCTAGCTTTGTGTGTTCTGATACAAGTACTGAACTTCCCAGACATGTATTTCTATACCTGTTTTAACAATGGAATAACACAATATGTATGATTTTCATCTTTCACCAGAAAGGCAAGTTACTGAGGCTTCAGAGTAAGAAAAAGTTTTTAATTAACCTCTCTGACTGGACATGTGGTATCTAGGCAGCTGTAACACACGGCATTTGAAACATGGTACTCTTTGCAGAAGGTTAAGGCAACACTCCCACGTGGTAAGGTATTGAAACAGCATATTGCTGTATTACTTTTAATCTTTCCATCCTGATTTATGATGCAGATGCTTTGTCTCCCAGGAGATATCAGATACCACAGATTTTCAACTATGAGAGTGTAGGTGCCCCCCTGCTACTTCTGTTTGATTTTAATACTAGCAGCACTGCCACGGGTGCTGGCAATGATTGTTAAGTTCACTGCTTCATCTTTATTTAATTTCTCTGTGTTACCTCATCCAACTGTTAGCGTCTGATAGTCTGAGCAAGGTCCTGATGGTGGGAAGCACAGACACCCCTTCTAGCCTCACTGACTTCCATGGGAAGAAAAGAAATTCATTGTCTCTACCAGAAACCGCTACTAAACTAGAATGAAAGAGCACAGTGCTTCACTCAGAGCTGCACACTGAGTCCTAAAACAGGGTTCATACCTTCTCTTAAAAAAACAAAATAAAAGGGGAGATTTTAATCTTCAAAAATTGTAGTTATCTTAAGAAATTTCATATCAACTATGATTTAAAAAGGTTCATTTGATGTTGTTCTGCTTTCCCAACTACATTATTTGAAACTGTCATCCAAAGCAATGACTTTAGGCTAAGAAGTTGATAGGACAGAGAATAGTGCATTATCTAGGATTTTGATTGACATTATCTAAGATTTTGATACTTCACAAACAAAAAAAAATTAATTTGGATCAACCTGACAGAGAGAAAATAAACACCAAGGGTGATAAAATGTCATCTTTTAGGTTGCTGCGTGCTACAGAACTTGAACGGGTTTTTCAGGTTATAGAACACTGACATTTGTCAAATTGCCAATTTTGTGTGAGTTCACAGAGACTGACATAGTATTACAGGGCATATTTAAAAGATTGAGGGTTCACTTAATAGAATTTCAAAGCACAACCAGTAGAGAACAGTTTTATGAACAGAGATTATCCTCCTAGGCTTAGTAGCCTTTTTTTTTTTTTTTTTTTT
>NW_010355304.1:0-1635 GCF_000700745.2 Antrostomus carolinensis | reverse complement strand
ACTGGCAAGAGCACTAGGCTGTTGTCTTGTAAGATGCAGTTAATTATTGTTCCTTGTGTATCTTTTGTTCCTAGTGTGGTCTGAGCGGGGATAATTCCAGGTGATGGAAGACAACTGTGATGTACCAATATACTTTTTTTCTTCCCTTTTATCTTTTGTGGAAGTGGGTGATGCCCATGACTGTGCCCGTCTCTGGCTGTGAAGGTTACAGTTAAAGTTGCAACTCAAATTCCTTTGTAAATCTCTGTTTTCATTCACTTACGGATTTTTTCCTTGGAGCTGAAACCTCATACTTTTATATTTTTTCTTCTGCTTTTGACAAGGTTGCTATTTTTTTCTTAGTCTTTTAAGAGCATGCTCAAAAATTGTGGAGTAGCGTGCATCGAGGACCCCAAACACCTGAGTTATTTTACAAATTTAATGGAGACATTTCATCATGAAAAAAGAGAAAATTCTGTGGCACTGTCCTAGTCCTTATGTGCCTTTTTTGTTGAGTAACTCTCAAATGTTTATGATACATGTTGTCAACCAAAAAAAGCCCAGCAGTTTTTGTCTGTATATACTGCAGATAATAGTTGAAGCATTTGTTTCTGCTCTCTGTGTACTTATCTACTATATATGTCCAGTCAGTCTTTAGTGTCCATTCTTTAAAAAACCAGAGATTTGGGGGGCCAGGCATTTCTTTTGTTTCATGCTAATGGAAGCCTGGACAACTGTTTGAGTAACCTGGTCACCTCCGGCAGAAAGTTTAGTCACCTCTGTTAAATAGAGTGCAAGATAAATTCTTTTTACATTGATGGATCTGGTACTGAGAGCGCCTTATGTACAGAGCCATCCTGCACATTCCAGGTGCTCTTAATTTTCTGCGTGTTTGTAAAAAGAAAACGATCCATTAATCAAAATAGTCATTTATTCTTTCTTACCAAACTTTAAATTTACCATGGAAGTTTCACTATTATACCCTACTATACTGCAGATACACCTGAGTCTTAGTTAATCGATTTACTAAGTTAATAAGTGAAGTTAATAGGTTCTCTGATGGGGGAGGATTTACCAAAATGGATACAATCCAACATATACATATTCTAGACATTAAAACTTCAAAGAAAATTGTTATATACAAGTAAAATTTGAGCTGATTGTTCCTATGCATCTCTGAATATTAAATATAATTACTTTAGTATGATTGCCTAATTTCTTTTTAATCATAATTTCATGTAGTTGAAAAGGCTCCTTCTCTATGAGTCACTTTTTCTTCTTTCTTTGAGAGAAGTTTTAATGGTTTCATCTGTGAGTGTACATACATGCTCCCTGCATAATATTTTATGTCTTGCGATGCATCTGCAGCTAGTTGTGTGCTGATTGCTTCCCTACAGGCAGCGTTTTCTGAGGGGGTGTTACTCTTAAACAAGTTATTGTGAGTCTTCTAAAGCTTTCAGTTAGTGCACAAGGAGTGAAATGGGAAAAGGATGTGAGTATCCCTAACCTGTTTCCTCTGAAATTAGGGAAGTCCACTGCTAAATTCACATTTGCACTCAGTTGATCATATCGTAAAATCTAGTTCAGTTGCAACAGTTACTTTCTTTAGAAGGAAATAAATACTGTCTTTAGAAGGAAAAGTTAATGATTTTTTTT
>NW_010355303.1:0-1625 GCF_000700745.2 Antrostomus carolinensis | reverse complement strand
TGGTAGAGGGGAAGAAATAACACCAGCCCAAAATGTGCTGAATAACGAACTGAGAATGGTTATTGATTATCCGTGCACCTTCATTATCTTGCTGTAATCTGAAAGCAGCTAGCGATTCTTTTTTATTTAAGGAAAAAAAAATAATTTCAAAGGCACTTATGAAATATTTAGTGTAATTATTTCCAAGATCAAAACTCCAAAGAAATTACACAGCCACAGAAACCTTTGTTAATCTGTTGGTGTTATGAATGAAAGAAGGAACAGAGATATTAAACATTTACTGCTCTTGTGCAAAATGGCCTCTTACTTTGAATCTCAATTGCAACGTTATTCATCAACCTTCACTGCTGCCTTTATCTTGCTTCCCATGCAAGAATTTTAAGTGTCATTACAAGTTTCTTCTGATGGAGTAGGACTTATTTTCTCCATCCTTATTTTGCCTTTAGGCAAGGCAGATCTCAGCCTAATGAAACCAGTGTGAAGTATTACGGTGCTGTACCACTAACGTTGCAATCATACAGTGTTTCCCTCCATGAAATAGTCTTTTTAAACCAGCGATGAAGGTTCATTCCCTTTTCCACATGATATTTGCATAAGTGAGGTAATAAAATGTTATTTTCATCTAGACTGTAACTACTGAAAAAGTGGATTAGCTGTTGATGTCTCCTTCCAGTTTGATAGGGAGTTACTGAGGAAACAATCCAGAGTCTGTGCAGTGTTGACTCAAATCCCAAAATAGCATTTTTTTGTGTCTCAAAAACAGGTTTAGTGGATCTGCAGATATTTGGAGATAAAAATTCAAAATAACTTTGAGAAATAGTCTGAAACAGGCTATAATTTAGAAAAGATGAGTTCAAAATCCCATGAATAAAATATAAAATAGGGAATGACTGGTGTGGTTGCTGTTCTAGGGAAATGAGATAAGGCTGCAATGGGTTTTGGACTGAGGGGCCATCAACTGCCTTATGCTGTTGGCAAATATTGTGCTGGGTTATAGGAACAACAGAGGAAAGACATGAAGTTATCCCCGTTCTGCAGGACTGTTGTGGCTTAGAGGTGAGGATTGATGGGAGAAGGGATGAAGAAGGAGGACGAGAGAGAGAGGCATCGCATGTGTCTTAGAATATGTAAAAGAGGAGTTGTGGAAGAAAATAGCTAATGAACCATTTGCTGCCTCTCCTGAGGTTGGCATAAGAAGAGAGGGGCTTGAACTGCACTGAGGGTAACTGAGATTAAACAGCAAAAGCCTTTTACCTTTGTAAACAGTCTAGAGGCTCCGAGATTCCTTATTTCTGCAATTTGTTTTTCTTCATTTCTGTTTTTTTCTTTAAAAAAAGATAAACAATCCTGTTTCCTGAGCAGCTTTTAGCTATGAGGTCATTTGTCTTCAAAGCAGGTCTGAGCATGGCAGGTCTGGGCTGGGTTTGTGCTCAGCTGGGTGCCTGAGGACCCTCTGGGTGAGCTGGTCACCAGAGGTTTGCAGAGCTTTTGCACCTCAGTCTCGCTGCTCTCAAAATTTCTTACCCTCAATTTCTTACTTTCATCCTTAATGACTAGTAAGGTTAAAGGGTGGGAGCTCTCATGACTTCCTGCTCTTTTCATTGTAATAAAAAAAGGAAAAAAAA
>NW_010355302.1:0-1444 GCF_000700745.2 Antrostomus carolinensis | reverse complement strand
AAAAGAAAAAGAAAAAGAAAAAGAAAAAGTGCTGTTTGTGTGCAGTAGATAACTCCTCTGGGTTAAACTTCATTTCAAATACAAAAGGGAAGGGATTGAACTTAGTAAAATTGCTACTGAGGGGCTTTTTGGTAAGGAGAAGAAGAAAAAAGGTTACCTGGTAGAAAATAATTTAAAAGATTAAGCAAAGGATACTCAGAGAAACATGTAGAAATCCAACATAGAAAGCATGGCATGATTTTGGAATAATAAGAAAATGTATGAAAAAACATTAAGGTAAGGACATTAATTTTAGTATAGTAATGACAGGATTATGTGAAATGATAGGTTCACTGGAACTGGTGAGAGAAAGCTGGTTTAGTAAAGGTAATTTCAACACCTAGGAAGTAAATGACTGAAAAGTTCAAATGTATCAAATCAAGAAAGCACCAAAGTTGACAATATGAACCCAATTTGTACCAACTCAGCCCTGATGACAGAACTGACCCCCTTGCTGCTACCCTCCCCAAGGAACTCAGGTCACAGAATGGGCAAGTCCCCTGTCTCATGCAGAGGCTGT
Organism: Antrostomus carolinensis; assembly: GCF_000700745.2. Lineage (NCBI taxonomy): Eukaryota > Metazoa > Chordata > Aves > Caprimulgiformes > Caprimulgidae > Antrostomus > Antrostomus carolinensis. The sequence goes on along the minus strand of NW_010355302.1, from coordinate 885 downwards.
AAGCCAGATTCAGGCTGAGAAACGTAGGAAATTCAGGCAAAAAATAATTCTAACAATATATTAGGTGATGGAAGTCAACTATACTCTCCTTTCATTCTCCCAGACAAGAGAAATGTATTGTTTTGTCAAGCCCACAGATTACATATTTAGGACTGGCAAAGGACACAGGTAGGTATATGTCAGTGCTGAGGTAGAGCAAAGGTGTTCAGGCCACTTGTTACTTGGCTTGGGAAGCTTTGTTAATCTTGATTCTCTTTACTGCTTAAGAAGGGAGGTGTTTTGCTCAATTAAAGACTTAATTTTGCTACTTCAAGGCAAAGTTCTTTAATCCTTAACATTAAATTTTGCTTTCCTTGTTAAGAGGTCTTGAGGGAGCCTTGAAAATAAGCCAAACAAAAATAACTGAAAACAGGTATTCTAGAAACAATGCAAGTCTGAATGTGAGTCAATAGCAAAGGACATAGAGAAATTAAGAGACTAAGGGTTGAAATCATATATAGGAAGGTAAATTAATTTTATAATTAATTTGGATGTACTGAAAGGGATCAAGAGAAAAAAGTGTTTTAGAGACTGATTTCTGATAGAGGTCAGAAATTTAAGTATGTGGGAGATAGCATGACTTGAAAGTAGGTCTAAAATAAGCTACATACAGGTTTGCTATGGAACTGTCTTATTAGATAAAAGAAATAATGAGACAGGAGAAAAAGAGAGAAGATGCTAATTAAAGGCTGGAAAGGCAGATGTCTTGCTGAGAGTGTTACAGACCACTTAACTAGGATGAAGAGGCAGATGAGGCATTCCACAAGCAACTGGCAGAAGTCTCATAATTGCTGGCCCTTGTTCTCATGGAGGAATTCAACTTACTGGATGTCTGCTGGAAATACA
>NW_010355301.1:0-1610 GCF_000700745.2 Antrostomus carolinensis | reverse complement strand
TGCCTCGTACGAAATGGAGGCATTTTAATTGGAGCCAGCCATGCTTTGCCTTAATAGCATGCAGCTGCTTGTCATTGCACAGTTTCATGGCACATTGAAGCAGCTGGATGCCAAACATCCTAAAAGTCTCAGAACATCAAGAGATTGGGGGGGAATGGAGGTTCTGTCAACTCTGCAATGTTTATTCATGTGTGTGCATTGTCTGTAGGGTTCTTGTTCCCTAATGGTGGCTCTGCCTTCCATTCTGGGATGAATCAGAACAGCTCAGTGGGGACAGGATTGAGAAGAATCCAGGACTGAGCAACTGACTGAAGCTCTTGGAGCTCCAGTGGTGCCTCTCTTGCTTGGCGTGATCCTCACGAGCTGCCTGGGCTGTGTCTTTCTGCCGGTGTCAGTGGCAGATCTGCCGAGGAACGGGCTGCTGCGCGTGAAGCCTGAACAAATGGTTCATTTGCATGGTTAGTTCATAGATTTGCAAAGTCTGTTTCATGCTATAAAGCACTAAACTTCATTTCTGAGCAGGTGTTTGGCAAGCAGAGAGACATCACACCATCAGCTGGGATAGAGGAAGGATCTGCTGCCGGAGTGTTGATTCAGAAGTCGTGGCTGGTGTTCAGGAAACTTTGATTTGAAGAATTATCTGAAGTTCTTTGCTTGCAAATGAAACAAGAGAACCCTGCTGGGCTTCCAGTCTTGTGCTTAGAAATGGTGCTGTGCAGCAGGATCTGCTTCTAGGAAGTCCTACGAAGAGGTTGGTGATGTGGTGAGCTGGGCAAGTCCGAGGAGGAGTCGAGTCCTGGGTCCTCTCAGCTTTGTCACTGCTGCCCTACAAATTAATCAGTTGTCTCCTTGACTCTTCGTTGTTATGAAGTTATCATTTAAACTTTTGCTCTTTCCAGAGTCTACTTTAGGACTGAACTCCTGAACGTGACTTAGAATAAAGCCACAAGTGAAAATTTGATTCAAAGCAAAGCTGTAACTTCAGACCTCACAAGGTGCCGTGAAGGGGGTGTCAAGCTTTGCAGTGATTTAGCTTCATCCTGGTGCTCTGCTTGTGTTTCTGAGTTGTCAGGTGGGATGGACTTGGGCTTTTTTCCTCTCAATCAACAACTGTGCCATTTCCCCTGACTTTATTTTTCCTCCATGTACGTACCACTTGAGTGATGTCCCTGGCTTGAGGAGCAGTAGGTTGCCCAATCTGCTGCAGCTGGGGCTGTAGGTCTGTGTGATGCCACTTGCTGCGCTGGCTGTTTCTCTTTAGTGTTCCCATGTACTTGTGTGTGGGTTTTTGTTTGGATTGGCGAGCACAAATGATCGTTTTTGAAACACTCCTGCAGATTTGAAAGCTTTCATCCTGAAGAAATCAAGTCTGTCTTGCATATTTTTTCAGAGAGATTTTGGAGCTGTAGGAGCCGTGTACAGCAGCAGCCCAGGAGATGATGGGGTTGTCAGCTGTTTGTGTGGCCTTTTTGTAGGGATAAGTGGGTCAGTGTTACCAGATGGTACCTGTGACACTTCACCCTGAGACCAAAGCAAAGCTGTTGCTCTGTTCTCCGACTACTTGCTTCATTCATTGAGTCAGCAATGTGCGCTTGCAACCCAGAAGGCCA
>NW_010355300.1:0-1629 GCF_000700745.2 Antrostomus carolinensis | reverse complement strand
TATGCAGCTTTTTATAAAAAATAAATTGTTATTTTCTTTTTTGTTCTCATCCAGATATAAAGATTATATTCATTACACCATGGTAACTTACCCCAGGGTGAAATCTCATAAACTCTTTTGATAACAAGAAATGGAAATAATATTTGAGGAAAATGGGAGGGTTGTATAAGTTTTGAGGGGGTTTTAAAATATTTGTTTTGTCTAAATCCTGCTGCTGATAACACACACATATACATGCTTCTCTTAGTTTTGGCCCTCAACAATAGAAGGCCTAAGCAGTACAGCTTCACTGTCATTGAGCAGAGAGCAGGACTTTCAGCTATATTGCAAACAGCAGATGTTCATGCATTTTGTAGAATTGTGTATCTGTTCATAATAACATATTTAATTGCTGTAGTTCTGGAGGATAGAAATCTGGCCAACTATGTGGACGAGTTGAAGAAAACTAAAGCATATTTGTGCAAATTAAGGATTATGGTCATTTCTGACAACTCCCTTAATGAAAAATTAGAGGTTATTTACAACCAAGTGGTTTGCTCAGCTCTTCAATCCTGACAAGTTTAATGAGACAGGGAGATGAATTTTGAACAAGGGGAACCTGTCCCTAACTAAAAACTTTACTTCAGCCCTCAGCTTTATTTGCTGTATGGGAGAATCATCTTCTGAAGAATACTGTTTTACCAGTGTTTTAGTCAAGGACTGAGATATTTATTTTTCAAGCAGATGACTTTTTTCCCTGATTATGTGTCAAAATACCTGAAAGAGGATGTTTCAGAGGTGTTTCAGCTGGGTGTTGACAATTAGGTATTAAAAAGTTTGTCACTGACACTTTGTTGTTATTCCATAATAGTGTGTTAATCTGTATGCCAGGATCAGGGTCCACATGTTACCACATTGCAGCTTCACTGATCATGACATTTATCTGATGCTATGAGGTGATGAATCTGTGGCACCTGTACTGTTCTCAAAATACATACAGATACTATTATTTGTAGAGAGAGTACAGAATTGTGTGATTTCTTCTAAGATTATTTTGTCTCTGAAGATTTGAGAACCCATTGTTATGTGATGATTTGTCACTCCTCAGCTCTGCCTTCTTTGCTTGTCTCTTTACATGTTAGGATCCTCATTGACCTGCTTTGTCCAATGGCCTCTGTTTGCATTTCTTTCTTTTTTTTTTAGATACTAGACGGAGATGGATTTTTTGTTTGTTTGTTTTTAAATAGGTTTCTTGCCTTAGAATATAATTGATTTGATTTTCACAGCTAGCATTTTTTTATTATTATTTATTGTAATGGAAGAAGGGACTGAAGGCTCTGAAGGTCTGGGGAAGCACTAAACTATTGTTGGAGTTCCAGTTCCTCGTCATGTTTATTCTGAACAATTTCATTCAGAAATAGGGATGAAGTTTTGCTTCTGGAACTGGGTTTACCCAAATAGCAGTTCATGACATTCATCAAAAACACCATGCATATTTACGTGTTTAAGTTATTGTCTGAATACTCAGAACAAGTGTTACTTGCTTATCATGGAAAATTTAATACATAATTATTTGTATATGTAAGACTATTGCTCCAAACCAAAGAAAACCACTGAAATTATTGCAGCTATCATTTCAAATAAAGGAAA
>NW_010355299.1:0-1625 GCF_000700745.2 Antrostomus carolinensis | reverse complement strand
CAAGCCTTTAGTGGCCAAGACCTCTCTGCTGGTCTCTGATCCTCTGTGGTGACCCAGCTGGTCTCCCTGATCTGTTATGTGTGAAACTGTGGCTCAAATAGTCTCATGAAATGATACCCATTGCCTTTCCTCACCAAATGACTCAACTCTGTCATTTTCTCCCATATTACTCACCATGCCAGATGAATCTTCCTCTTATCTGATCTGAGCCAGCACCTTTCTGCTCACCAGGAAAGAGGTTCCCTGAGAGAGGTCCCTGTGGCAGGAGCATGTGGAGGGCCATACCGCTCTGTGGAAACCATATGGTTTTGGAAAGAAGGTTCCCATGGAGATCCCCCGTTAAATTTTCCTTCAGGTTCTCCCAGAACTGAAATGAACCTCAAACTATTTCTTACAGTATTCTCTTTCCTGAGATTTGAGGTTATTAAAATGTTGCCTGAGATATTAGTAACTGACTTAGTCTTTGCTGCAGGGACTTTTGCCTTGCCCCTGCTGAGCTATTCAAACAGCATAATTTTTTTCCTCTTCAACTTGAGGCTCTCTATCCCCAAGCTATTCTCTTCACCACCAGCCTCTGCTTCAGCAAATCCCAGGGCTTTCTACCTGCAGTCAGCTAATAGCCAAGTTGCATATTCTCATGACTGATTCTCCAGTGTCTCTTCTGTTCCCCTGAGCCCTGTTCCCTTACGAGGAATTTGTAGCGGAGCAGGGCAGGACTTAGCACCGAACTCCCTTTCCCTTAAAATAGACACATTGCTTGCTTCACCTTCACATTATGGAATAAGACATGATGAGAGCAAAATATGCAATGCTCTCTCATCATTGACTTGCAATCTGTCTTTTGTCATCTTGCAAAAAGTGGAGACAGTCTGTAATAAAGAAGGTATGATTCAAGAGGGATATGGGCAAAATACTACAATTAAACAGGTAAAATCAGTAGCATAAATATACCTTCTGAGGCAGCACTCTCTGAAAAGTTTTTTATTTCAATCTGTCAGAAAAAAAGTGCAATTCAAAAGCTTTTAGAGGTGGATGCCTCTTAGTACAAAAGGGATAGTATTCGCATTCTGTGATGGGGAGAGTACGCACTACAACCAATAGCACCCGTAAAGGTTATTGCACCCTGTTTTGCCTTGATAAATCTAAATACCGTACCCTCATAGAAGTAAGGAAGAGACTGAGGAGCTTCAAAGTTTTAATTTGCCTTGGCGATCTCTTTATTTCTCTCTGTTTACTCCAGAGGAAAACTGAAGCAAGGTACCTCCTTGCTTTGATCAAGTGTCTCAAGTAAGTGAAACTGACCAAGCAGGCTAGGAGGGTGCAGAGAAAGAGGGACCGCCAGAGCATGGTCTTCTCCTACAACCTCTCACAGTCCTAATCTGTGCTGGGGGATTCAGTCCTAAATCTCCCACATTGGCTGTTAACATGATTTGTGGCTTGGAAACAGCTGTCACAGGAAAAGGTTAGAGCCTCCCAGGGCCATTTAGTTCCTTCTTCAGGAAAAGCAAGCTTTTGTTCCTTCAGAGTCCCATGAGGACATTATCCACTGGTCCCCACCAGTCAGACCTGTCAAGTCTTTTAAGTCTTCCACTCTCACAGTTTTCTCCCTCCTCAAGTTCCCCATG
>NW_010355298.1:0-1629 GCF_000700745.2 Antrostomus carolinensis | reverse complement strand
TACCAAATGGAACAGGTGAAATGGAGGCATTACTTCCTCTGTCTTCTTCCATGTACTCAGTAGCTCAAAGAACAGGCCTGGTGCATGCACACTGATCTATGTTCTCATTCAACTAAGGATGTTTTTGAGGCATATTTTTAATTTTATGCAGTAGTGTGGATTTGTAAAACCACATTGTTTTCTTTGCTTTTTGTTCACTGGAAATTTAGGAAAAAGGTTTAAAACCGAAAAGCTCAGATTTCAGGGTTCAAAGATGTTTTTCAAGGTACAGCAACTGGAAGATAAAAACTTTGCTCTCAGATATAGATTAAAACAAAGACTTTTTTGTTTGCAGACTGCTTGATGTAAGCTCAGCTGAGCAGGCCATTAATCATCAACTGAACTATAACTGCATACAGATGGCAACAAATATTCTTGTCTCAAGTAGAACATTAAAAAATTAATAAGAAAATAATTTCATAATGAAAGTTTTCTGCTTGTATGAATTTAACAAGAAAAATAAAACTAGTTTAATATCGGAAATAGAATCTTAATATCACAGCTATTAGATTATCATGGAATTATAGTTACTTTCCCATCTATCCAAGCGGGAAATAAAAGCCTCTGCTTTGCTTGCACATTTGGAAACACCTTAAAACAGCAGTGGATAAAACCAGTAGCTTTGCTGAGCCTCTAGGAACTTTTACAACAACTGATTTCTTCTTTGGGTGTCTCAGAATCAATTTAGTTAAGCGAATACAAACAAAATTCAAGACAAACCTTTCTCAGGATATCCTATATATTAAATTCACTATCTGAAACAAAATAAAAAGTGAGGACTAATTTGTTTCACAAATCCATGCATCTATAGACACAGGAAAACAAAGCAGCCCCTGAAGAGACCAGCAGAGCTAATGCCCTGTGAGACCATTGCCCTGCATTACCCCTCCAGCACTGCAGCTCCCCAGAACGCCCTAGTGCACACAGGGTGGAGAAAGGAAAATAATGTTTCATGAAACCTTTGGTTCACTTCAGTGATCTTAAAAATATAAGAACTCAACACACTCAAAAATATACGCCCTTTCTCAATCAAACCTTAAACTTTTCAACTTGTTCTCACAAATTAGCTGAGATACTATGAGTACTATGTAAGTATTAAAAAAAACGAAGATCTCAGAGAGTCCTCTGGGAGCTGGCACGTAAATGAACACTGCATGCCAATATTTGGAAAGCTTTCACTTGTAGGTTGAAATCCTTTATTATGGCAGTTGTAGATAATAAACTGCCATTTATTACGGTGGTTGTACTACAGTATGTAATATTACAATGTAATATTAACTTTGGCATTCAAACAGGTTGTTTCAGAACCTTGATCTTCACTACCCCAACAATTCATAAGGGCAGAAATTTTATGTGGAGCAAAAGGGAAGTAGTCGACACATTTTTCTATACCTGTTCTTGAAATCCTTGCAGATAACAAATAAGAAAATAGCTAAGTAATGCAGATTTGATGTCAAGGTAACTAAAATGCATATAAACATGTTTTAAATTAATACCAAAAGCAGAGAGATGAAGACTTCTATTATGTTCATTTTTCTATACCTATTTAATATTAATATTCCCCCTCTACTCCTCTCTCGTAAGGCCCCA
>NW_010355297.1:0-1629 GCF_000700745.2 Antrostomus carolinensis | reverse complement strand
CCTCAGCTTTTTCCTCATCCTCAGTCACCATTTTTTCTTTCTGTGGAAACAAGATTAATTGTTAACTTTGGTATCTTTTACATGCTGATAATTGGAATGTGATATTTAAACAAACCCACCTTTATTATTGAAGAGTTATTTTATATGGGTAAAAGTGTTAATAACTTCAGAAGGTCCTATTGTAAAAACATTTGCCACTTCCTCTCTTACTTACCAGCCACAGTAAAACTCATCACGTAGGTTTTCTTTCTTCCAGTGGCTACACAGCGATACATTGCAAAGTCAGAGTCTCTAAGGTTTTGAATGATGATCATGGAGTTTGCCTAATCAGAGAAAACTACTCATGTACGCTCCTTGAAATCTGAACCAAATCTTTGCTTTCCTGTTGAGTCTCAGAGAACAACAGTATCTACCCGATCTGCTTGAATTCTTTCCCACATCACTTGCTGCTCTGAATCTCCAAATTTATAAGGGCAAGTAAAAGCAACATTTCCTCCATTTGGTAAGGATGGGATTATTTTGTTTTTCAGATATTTCAAAAGCACCTGTTGAAAAACACAAAAAAACCCCCAACAAAAAGCCTGTTTTTAATTCATTCAAGGGAAGTTTAGTATCAACAATTCCTGTATGGAAAATATTAATGAAATTGACTTACAGCAGAAAGATATTAAAATCATTTGAAATATTACAAATATAATTTACACCTATCTATGACTACATCTTTGTGCACATTTAGACAAAACAGTCTTTATGGAATTGCGAGGCTGTGATGACATTGCAAGAAGGCTATTTCTATACATTTTGAGTACATTAATGTTTTATTCATGGTTTCAGCAAATATTCAACAGTATAAATTATAGGGCCAGTCTAATTAAATTTGGAACAGTCTTGTTCTGCTTTCACACTAATTGTAAAATGAAATGGTTTGATGTGACCCTCAGGATGCACATTAGTAAATTATGTTACAAGACATTCCAGCCTATGAATTACAATTGTCCCATTCCCAAGTCTCACTGCTTACTTAAATAAAAAATGTCTTAACTATACATGTACTTTGCTTGGGAAAAACTGGTGTGATAGTCAGGCTGCAACATGACAGGAGACTTCCAGACAAATTCAAAACTTCTGCCACATACAAAGCAGAGATATAACTTAAACAATTTTAATTGGAATTCCCCTGCTCTGTTGTTTTTTGTAATAGAATTCATGGTTTACAGATCAAGAAAAATTTTTTCTTAAGTCTTTAATAGAAAGATTGTCAATGTTCCTGATATTCATAGCATTCAATAGCCATTTAATTTCAAAAGTCAGCTTTGTAATGCGTATATTCATAAATTAGGACTAGCACTGTCATCTTTTTGATGACACTTTAGTGCTGAAAAAGATTAATGATTACACTGCTTTTCCTGCACTGTACAAGGACTGATCTTTCAAGATGTTCGATTAGTTTATTTTTTATTAGATATCTTTATGTCAAAAAATATCTGTAGTATCTGTTTGGAATGTATTTACCTCTAGGTATTGTAACAACTGGAAGCAAAGACAGAAAATTAAAGTTGCATAGGAAAAATGACAGCAATTAAATGCATCAAAACAAGTTTAAAAAAAAAAAAAAAAAGAGTTTTAAAA
>NW_010355296.1:0-1629 GCF_000700745.2 Antrostomus carolinensis | reverse complement strand
CAGAGACACACACACACAGACACACACAGAGCACTGTTTAAAGGCTTCCCAGGAAGGCAAGGAGGTTGCATCTCCCCAGGAAGAGAAGAGGGGAGCCCCCAAAGAGGGCTGCGAAGGTGCCTGCTCTCCCTGCCCCAGCACGGCTCTGGGGACAGCGGGGGCTGGACCCAGTTATCAGGACTCTGCCTGAAGCCAGCAGCCTTAAGCAACTGCTCACTCGTATTTTTCTGGCTTTAATTTTTGGGAAATTCTCCAGTTTTCAGAGGGATTTGTCTTTTCTGTAGGAGGATTTTCCCGGCGGGCTTTGCTTGTACGCACAGGGAAGAAAGCTGACATAAGCGGATTTTAATTAAACCATTCTTTTAGCTCCCCAGGCTAGTGTAATTTAACTTCTTCTCAGATATAATATTAACACTTACGTCATTTTTCATCATCATTAGTTTCACTTGCGGAATCGCATTGGAGAGAAACCCTCCTGGATGCAAATGCTCATTGAATCCTATTGTTTCAGTTCCCTTCAGCCGTCATTTCTCAGCCTAAGAACAAATGCTACCAGCAACGGGAAGGAGTTTGATTTTCCAACAAAATCAACAAAATTGGACATGCAGAGAACAGGAGTAATATCTCACTAAGATCTGTCTGGTTAGAGGCATTATTTGACAATAAATGAAAAACAAACCAAAACAAACAAAAACCATAATGACTGAAGGGGACTGAAGTGGGAGACGTGGAAATCAGGGACATCACAGTGGCACAGGTCTGGAGGAAGGGAAGGGTGTGGGGAAGTGGAGGGAGCCCTCCTCTGCCCCTCAGTCAGCAGCTCTCCCTCTCCTCTCACCCACTTGTTGGTTCATTAGCAGCCCTGATTGCCATCTGAAGCAATAAAATAAACACCACGCAGGTGGAACACCCTAGGATTAGCTGCTCAGGCCTGGCAGGGTATGAGCTCACACTTTGCTCACCTCAGGAGAACAGGCAGATAAATAAGAAGCTACGGACTGAGTGTGTTGGTTATTATATTGCCCTCCAATATGCACATGCTGCGCTATTTCATTTCAGAGGTTCATCCTTTGTTGCAAGTACAGTGAGAAGGGGTAGCTCTTGTGAAGCAAAGCTTAGTTAAATCTCAAACCCCAAGAGGGAGGAATATATTCAGATATAAAGAAGCATCTGGAGCCCAGCTTGCTTTAACACTGTTCCCAGGAGACTTTGGGTGCTAGACAAAGCTACAATCATTTTAGTAGTTTACATTGACATGACGAGGTGGTGTCTCACTCAACCCATATGGGCGTGTAACCAGAAAAGATGTGCTGCCACTCCTCTGTTTTACATGGTGAAATGCTGGGGGTCTTGGGATGGGCTCATTCATCATCTCCATGTCCTGGAAGTGGACACAACAAGAGCAACCACTGGTTGTACCTGCCCTTGGTGCACACACACCCATGCTCCAGAATGGGAGAGGGAATATTTGAGCCCAGACTGAGTTTTTGCATATCCTGAATGCTCTCCCTAACCTTCAGGACCATGTAAATCATGTAGGTTATTTAAAGAAACCATGCTGCTCTCCAAGATGCACCAAGGCATTAGAGGAAAGAAGTCTAATCTAATTTGATGGGTTTCTTATGATTG
>NW_010355295.1:0-1622 GCF_000700745.2 Antrostomus carolinensis | reverse complement strand
TTTTGTTTGTTTGTTTTGTTTTTTTATTTTTAATTGTAGCTTTTTGAGTACATTTCCCACTTTCAGAAGTGACAATATCGGAATAGGCTAGAAGTATTTTCTCAGATCTGATTACATTAATGACAAAAAAGTGTGATTGGATTGATTTTCTTTTTACAAGCTCACCCTCTAAAGCCCATCAAAATCATATTTGCTGACAAAGATTTTTACTGAAAAAAAAAGTCTTACTCATACTTGAATCAGGTTAAAAGATTAATGTAAACTAATTCTAATAATCATATGTTTTTAAAGTATATCAGGTGCACAACTACTAAACTAATAAATGTTTTCAGTGAAAAGTATGTTTTTGGAAAGTTTTTTTTATTTACTGATTTTTACTGGTTTATGATAATGATGAGATTGAAAACCACTTATCAATAGATTTCCTTTAGTACTGATCTTGTGATTCGTCTTGTTTTATAGGTTTGTTAATGGTTTTGGCACAAAAATTAAGGTATGCTTATAAAAGTACTGACAAAACAGTATTGTCCAAACAAAACAGAACTGACATTATCATATAGACATGAAATGGAACTGAACAACCCAGTGAATTTAAGTAATACAAATGGAAAGAATCGCAGCAGTACAAAATCCACATTTGTGTAATTAGAAACTATTAATGTTTCTGCTAAATCTTCTGACAAGTGCAGTCCAAAACGAGAAGGTCAAGGAAGCCACCAGCAGGTTTCAGAAGACCTTTGCTGTTAGTAGAGAAAGTTGTAATGAGAGGCACTGGAGGACATGTGTCTGGAAAGCTACTTATAATTCTGGTTGCCAAAGTTCTGGAAAATAAAATTCAAATTGGAACAGTTACAGTCAAGGGCTGCTAAGATGGGCATGTGCAGAACCTTTAATTTTATTAAAATATCTTGTCTTCTTTTGCTTTACTAAACAAAGCCTAGGAGGACACAGAAATGCACTGGATGTGTGAGAAAGCAACTATACAGGCCACACAACAATTGCAGCATCATATGAGCATAATTGACTATGAAAGGTTTATCCTCATAACCAGAACAAAGTCCCTTCCTTTCCATGTGAGGTCATGATATGTTACAATGTGAATGATGCAATGATTTCATTAAATCTGAAAATTATTTAAATTGAAATGTATTACATATTACACGGTGTTAGAGCAGGGATGGAAATGTGGACTGCAAGACCTTCTGGAGTCTAACATGTGAGCTCAGCCTGATGCATTCAGAATAATAGAAAGTGATTGAGTGACTGCAGTTATCCAGCAACCGGGCTGCATGCCACAGCAGTGTGTTCCCACTGCAATAATGTAATACAAGATTTGATTGTGCTGTTCCAAGATGCCTGTTCTTCAAGGTATTTAAGAGACATTGTATCTAAATTTGTAGAAATTACAGTAATAGTAAATTACATCTGAGTGAGGGAAACCTGTGGTACTATAGGCCTGTTAACTAAAAGAGGCCTGGGGCCAGTGACTATAGTTTCTGAAACTCTGCACGTGTTGGGATATAAGAAGTAGTTTGCCTAAGTTTGTAAACTATATAAAAAAGTTTTCTGAGACACTTGTAATGTTCCTGAACCTCAGACGGGGATTAATCATCAGACACAGC
>NW_010355294.1:0-1618 GCF_000700745.2 Antrostomus carolinensis | reverse complement strand
TATCCCCGATATCGGATCGGGACAGGAGGGACCAGTGCTCCCCACCCGTCTTCCCCACTCCCAGTCCCTGCTGACACAGTCGGGACCATCACCACTTGTTTGTTCAAAAAACACCATGGGGGTCAAATGCAGGTCGCAGCTACAGCGCTGCAAAAAATAACGGTGGCTGTCTAACATGGAATTCTCCTTGCCTGCATCACCTTTACCAGACCCTCCTTTTCCCTCACTCGGCAAATGGTTCATTTCAGCATCTCATGATACACCACCTGAAGCCCTTCATACCACCGCAACTGCAGGAGCCAGGCAGGAGTGTGATCCATTGCTAAGGATGTGTTTTTAAAGCAAAGTAATAACACACCCTGTGTGGGGAAAGGATTCAGTCCCTGACTGTGAGCAGCTTTTGCTAAGCTGAATGAAATAACAGGTTGCAAAGCCTTTTGTTTTTCAGACTGACATTCAGGCCATTTTTGCATTTTTGACCCATTAGTCCTCTGTCCAGGCTAACACATTTTTGGAAACACTACAGAGGGACTCTAGGCACTGTATTTGCTGATGCCAACCACAATCAGAAGTATTTCACAGGAAAAACTGCTGGCAGCCACAGTGCTGACTGTGGAAAAGCGCAGTGAATTAAAAGGAGTTGCAGTAACATAAGCCAAATTAAAACAACGAACACCACAGACACACACGCATTTCCAATCGTTTTGCCATTCACATGGGGCTCTGCTTCGTGCAGCCCTCTTTCCTCACCATGTCCTCACAGACCTCCGCCCAAGTCCCCATACTTGGGGCTGAAAGCTCAGTTGAGCACAGGGTGCACCAGCCAGACCTGAGCTTATATTAAAGGCTGGAAGGTGGCCACCAGCCTGTTGTGCAGATGTCCTGTAACAAGCCAGGTAACGTTCCCCCCCACCTCATGGAGAAACAGTGATCTTCAGAAGCGTGTCATCTGAGGTTTCTCTGATTTGTTGCTGTTGGTGTTGGTCATATGCTCATCTCTGCCCTGAGGCAGAGTGCATGGGTCTCACTCCACCTGCAGCACAGAAGATCATTCGTGGTAGCCACAGCCAGACCGAACTGAGCACAGCAGCTAGGTCTACAAGAGCACAGTTATTTTTATTTCCTGTTTAAAAAAAAGAAAATATTTTCATTGTTGGAGAGGGAAGAGATCTTTTCTTTGCCTTGGCAGGAAGTGCTTGAAAAAGTAAATGAAGATTAAGGAGATTAAATTGGAGGGGAATTTTTCAAGCCATGAAAAGGTGAAATACTTAAGAATGCCCCTGTAACATTTCATTCCAGAGAGAGCAGAGGATAAAGAAGTCAGTTCCTCAGATAAATTTATTTCACTGTTTGTGATTCTAAAATCTCTTAGTTCAGGGCATGAAAGGAAGAAATAAAGAAATCTGTGTCATGGGGTGAAACAGACTTTGTAAAGTCCTACATCTGAAAGAGTCAAAAAACATATGTTGAATGGAGGCAGGGCATAAATCATTTTCACATTGATACAGTTGTTTGAGAGAAATCCTATACCTCTTCCCACACATGCCCGTACGTTCACACAGGTTTTCAAGTAGCAGAACTGAGGTAAAATCCTTATCTCTAAATTGGAAACATGTGG
>NW_010355293.1:0-1616 GCF_000700745.2 Antrostomus carolinensis | reverse complement strand
AAAAAAAAAAAAAGAGAATACAGTGCAAGTCAATCAACTCCAAATCTCCACTGATACATTATGTGCCATATTATGAGCCAAGGGAGGTTTGCTGCAGAAATTAGACTGAGATATGTAAGAGTCTTTAAGGAATAATTGGGCTTTTCATTTTATACAGCACTCCACGGAGAGCTGTGGTAGTAGCAGGGGCCGGTGAGGTGACAGAATGAGAGTATAAATATTGAGAGACCTATAGTGGTGAATACAAAGGCCAGTAAAGGCCCTAACCACCTGAACAGGCATGGACAGAAGCACGTACAGACATATACACAGACTGCCTGGCTGTTACTTGATTTGGAAATGAGGGGGATGACAGAGCAGCAGCTCTGGGAAGGTGTGAAAGAGCTGCCAAGAGCCATTCTTGTTTCCCAGTGCAGCGCTGGGATTGTAATTTAAAGGTCTCTGATACCAGCCCAGACTCTTTTAAATAGTTAATTTAATTAACCTGTAAGCTGTGGATAACAACAGTGCCATTACTGAGCACTTCAGACTCCTGAATGACAAGGACACACATTAAAAAAACAAAACCAAAGGTTTTTCTAACGGGCAAAGGCATGCAATTTCGCTGCATGCAGGGTACATAAAGATGCAGCTCACTTTGTTTAGTTGCCTTTTCTTCCTGTTAAGGTAGGAAGGCAAAAAAAACCCAAACCATCTTAAGCCACCCTAATAAGCTCTCATTAAAAAGGTAAAAGTGGAATGATCCTACTACCCCTGTCTAGTGCTTTCTGATTGCTATCACAAGAACTTGACAACTTGTCAACAAGTGAGATACCTAGCCTTTGATCCATGGTGGAGACCAGACGGACACACCACCTCAAGCCTTTTGCATTTTCACCACTGAAATTCCTCAGCCGCTTAAAATGTGGAGCTTAAATTTGAGGAGCACATTATGACAATTACAACTACTTTGTGATGTTCCAAGAAAAGGGTAGCTCATTAATCCTTCAGTTTCTGGACAATCACATCTCTCCATTTAATATCCATAAGGAGTATTATCTGTACTTGACACTATAATCATGACACGTTTGTTACCTATACAGCCATTCAGATACAACAGCATCCTCATGAAGTTATAACATAACTACTACAGAAAGTATCACTTACTTCCTTAGTTGTGAAGATGCTATAAAGTTCATCTGCTGGCGAGTTGAAGATTTCTCTCATTACTATCTGCACTGTTGGAATTTTTACACCAACTATATCCAAAGGCTGTGCTGAAACAGAATCCTGCAAAGCAAAAAAATATTTACATGAAAGACTGTAAGCTCAAACCTTTGAAAGTTCTGGAATGGCAGGATTGTTGTTCTCTCTGCATTCTTAAACACGCTGTGTTCTGAATATATATTAATTATATAACCTACATCCATATTTATTTAACAGTATTATTAATCAGTATTCACTAAATTAAGTGACAAAATTATGAGTGTGTGATTTGCTCCAAAGACACCTGAAGTGAACTTTAGACTGGGGGGAAGTGATGGGTGCAGGTGAATTCCAGCTTCCCCTTGCTGAAGTCACAGCCATTACAGCACAAAGCCTCAGGGACACACACACAGACACACACAGACACACAG
>NW_010355292.1:0-1615 GCF_000700745.2 Antrostomus carolinensis | reverse complement strand
CTGTCTGTTGGTCTCACGCAACTGGTCAGAAATCCACACGGAACGGAGGCAGACCCTGGCTTTGTCACACTCCCTGCGTCTCTCAGAAGAAACACGCCACAGCTGCAGATTTGGAATAAAAGCTTTAATAACTCCTACACCAATTTCCAAAGTTACAGACATCACTTACCATCATTCATGTCATTTCCAACAGGTAGCTCCTTAAACTGGCAACATCCAGTGTCTCATCCCTACAGGTTAAAAGGCCACCTCATATACTCTCAGCTCTTATGCAGTGAAATCTCCTCTGCTCTATCGAGGCATCACAGGATGGATTGTCACTGATGAACACAACACCATAGTTCATAGTTTTAGGACTGACCAGTGTAAACTTTCCTGAAGCAGGGTGTGATTCTCTCTAGTGAGTCCTTGTCCTGTCACGCCATGGCACAGAAAAGAAGGATCTGAGTAGAAAATGTGAGTCAGTTTGTCTTCCCTAAGGGTTTCTCGTGCTGCATCAGGAACCTGAGCAGACTTTGTCTCCTGAAGGCTTCTGATTCCTCACAGTCCGAGGCAGTTCTCACCTCTTGTAATCTTGCAGTGAAACCTCCAGGTTTGAGCCTCGTGGGGGAAAACTGTCTTCAGGCTCAGTGTCTGGCTGAGTTACAGCATCAAGGGAAACAGGCAGGAAAGGCAAACCAGTGCGAGTTATTCTTCCCTCCTGTGTACATTGCCTGACAAACCTGTAACGTGGTCTGTTCAGCTGATGCAGTGGTCAATGTTGATAAGAATTTCAAAACATTCGGTAAACAAATCCCCCAAAAAAATATTTATCAACACTCAGGTGTCACAGTCAAGCCCACGCAAAAATGAGAAATGCACATCCATTCTGTGCATTTCCATTTCTTCTTCTGCCATTTTTCTTGCCTGGCTTTTCTGAAGCCTTTGCTTCCCTGTTGCATTTATTTTTCTGTCCTTCATTTCTTATATTCTCTGAAATTCACTGCATTTTAATCTACATATCATAAATAAATATATAATTTTTTACATTCAACTTGGTCACGGACAGTCCTTATCGTTTCTAAACCTATACTCTAGCTTTTCACATTTGATATTGTGGGGGGATGTGTCATGGGGTTTTGTGCTATGGGGTGATGTGCCAAAGTTCCCAAAAAAGGTTAAAAACACCGGAATAAAAACAAGACCGTGAAGAGCCCCAAACAAAATAACAAGGAACATGATCTTGAAAAACGTCCTAAAGATGTAGGCTTTTGCTGCAGCCAGGACAACTACTCCTAATATAGTAGAAACTGCACCTTGTAGTACTGGGTAACCCAGCAGGGACAGAGCTTCGATTGCCCTTTTATTGGCTGACGACTCTCGACTCGTAACAAAGGCATAGGAAATATGAGCAGAAAAATCTACTGAAAACCCTATGCAAATGACCAGGTTGATCATGGATATGGAATCTAGATTGACGTTCCAGAATGTCATGAAACCAGCAACACCAACGATAACAGAAGCTATGGCAAAAGTCACCCACAAGCAACACAGCGGGCTGGGAATAAGCAAAAGGGAGACGACGAGCATCGCCCCGGCAGCAACGACAACGTTCTGAACGGTGTTCTGCACTATG
>NW_010355291.1:0-1625 GCF_000700745.2 Antrostomus carolinensis | reverse complement strand
CCCTCACAGTGAAGAATTTCTTCCCAATTTTTTTTTTTTGTCATGTAAAAACATATGGTATTCATGATTTTACAGTTCTTATACAGAGGAAAGTTTATTTTGTTTGTATTTTTCCAAAACATAAATATTTTTCTGGTAGGATATTGGCACAATTAAAACCATTTGGGTTTTGATGCTGTTATACACTTTGTGTAATCTTTTTGCTAAATATTTTTTCCTGTAGTCCAAGATCCACCTCCAGCCTTTTAAAATAAAAGAAAAAAATATTTTAAAGTATTCAAGATAATAAACAGCCACAACCTAACAATTCCAAGGGAAAAATTAACATGTTAGATTGAAAAATAACACAAAAATTGTGTACAGTGCATAAAAACATGCATAGACAAAACTTAATTCGTCTGTTTGACCAGTATTTTAGTTTATTTGCTTTTCTCCATCCATATAGGCTTCCTCTTCTTAGAAGTCAGACCTGAAATTATTTTGATAAATAACCCAGCACACTCAGTCTATTGCCTGCTTCCTTATGATGGCCAGCTTCTCATATAACAACTAACAAAAAAATACTAATAGAATGTGGGAAAGTGTTGCTTTCTAGGAGACTAACCACAATTCAAGCTATTTCCCTTCTCTGAATTTCTCCAACCTAAGCCCTTTCCAATACAATTGTCTAATACTGCCTGTAACTGGCAAGTGAGTCAAAAGGTTAGAAACACCTGAAAATAAAAAATAGAAGCTAAGAGAAAACAGCAGCAAATTATCAAGACACAAGTGATGCTCCTCTTTGTACTGAAATCAGTTTTGAAATCAGTTCTCAACAAGGCTTATGTTCTTAAAATCAGCTAGGAAAGAGAGGAAGGGAAAGACATTTTACCTTCATGAACCTTCTGATGCTACCACAACTCAGTGGTAAAACTAAGACCTCTCCCTTTCTCTGTTCATTCTATGGGACATCACACATGCATAAGGTACTAATAGGAAACATCAAGTGCCTACATTAACTCAATCAGTGTCTTCCAATGACAAAATCCCAATGTTTGCCATGAAATCATTTGCAAAATTATGAGGGAATTCAGAATCACAGATTGACATCAACTTTAGGAGGATCCAAGTGATACCTCTGGAGAATGACCTAATTTTCAGGTTAAAGGTCAAGGACTCTAGCCCTGACAGCCTGAGACTAAAAATAGATGGATTTAACACATTTGATGATAATGAAGGTGGAGGCAATTGTTAGCATCAAAAAGCTATTTTTGCACAGATTACACTATGGATTGGAGGGCCTTAGCCTTGTAATCAGGAGTTGCAGATCCTCCTCCCTGGTCAGATGTTTTATCTATTCATCTTTAGATTAGAAGATAAATGGAAAAATACTTATTTTCAGTATGTACTCTGGAATATAGTTTAGATGGAGTTTCAACACACCTGTGCAAGTGTGTCCAGATCAAGATATGTATCCAGATGTATACACAGTTATTTTCATTTCAGAAACCTAGCCCAAGCCCTCGTGGAGTGATTAGCTCTAACCCTTAGTTTATCATGCAGGAGTGGACTCCACTATTCGGTGTGACTATTTAGGCTTCTTTGGAATTTCTCTTTGGGGAGAAAAGGAAAACTAAGGAAAATGT
>NW_010355290.1:0-1616 GCF_000700745.2 Antrostomus carolinensis | reverse complement strand
CAGCCCCAGCCTCTCCACAGCAGGAGCACAGGGCGATCCTGGGGGTCCCGCACCTTGCTGGGTACCCACAGGACAGTGATGCACCTCTCCACAGGAGATGAAGGATGCGGCAGTGCAGACCGAGGAAACCTCCAGCCACAGCCATACTGACACCAGCTACAAGATCCTGAAGGACTGCTTAGAGTTTCTTAAGCAGGTGGGTGCTGGCAGCCCAGCAGCCATGGCACCCACTAACAGCCTGTCCTCTCTGCAGCCGGGGGCCCTGGAGGGGCAGAGCCAGGGCCTGAGGCACAGCCTGGCTCAGCTGCAGAAGGAGCTGGGAGTCACTAAGGAGCTGGATGAGCAAAGCCTGCACCAGCTCAGCAGAGCCAAGGATACCATCCAAGGCCTGAAGCAAGAAGTGGCCTCCAACAGACAGCAGCTGGCAGAGCTGCAGCAACAGGTGAGGGCAGGGACAGGACAGCCCCAAGGTGCAGCCGCCCACCATGCAGCCCTCTGTGCCGCAGCAGCCAAGGGCTGCAGAGAGCCCTTTCCTGCTTCTGGGCAGCAGCAGCCCCTGGGGAGAGCCCCAGCCTGCCCACAGTTTGGCCAACCACCCTCCCTGTCCCACAGCTTTGCCTGCAGGTGCAGGATGTGGCCACCCTGAAGGCACAGCTGGCCCAAGCCCAGCAAGAGAATGCCAGGCAGGCCGAGATGATTGCAGCCTGCGAGGAAGAGAAGCAGCAGCTGCGCTTGGAGCTGAGGAAGCTGCAGGAGTCCCAGGAGCAGAGCAAGCTGGAGGTGAGCGTGTCCCAAGCCTTCCCACGGGCACCGGGAGCCTGTGCCCAGCCTGCCTCTCTCTCACGGCCTCTCTGTGCCACCGGCAGGCCCGCTTCCTCCAGGAGAAGCTGCGGGAGCTGAGCAGCGGAGCCCTACGCCGCCAACAGCTACAGGGGCAGACCGAGCGAGCTCTCACTAAGCAGGAAGAAAAGGTGTTTTTTTGCAAGGAGGAGCTGGCTTTCCTCAAGCAAGATCTCCACAAGGCCAGGGAGCAGGTGAAGGATCTGACAAGGCAGCAGCACAGCCCAGGGGCAGGAGCGCAGGCTGGGCCCCCAGCACCAGGGAACGCCAGGGAATCCTGGCCCACAGGCAGGGCAGAGGTGGGAAGGACAGGCCAGGGGACACCATCCAGCATGAGTCCTTCAGCATGGAACTACCCTGTTAGGACAGAAGTTCCCGGCCAGGAGTGCTGTGGTGGTGGTTCTTCTCCAGAGCAGCTCTGTGCAGACACTGGCACCTCCAGACCCTCTGCGCAGCCCCAAAGGCTGCTGCCCCAGCACGGCCTGGTTTCTCCAACTGCCCTCAGCCCCGGGCACAGAGCAGCTGGGAAGAGCAGTCACATGCTGGCTCACACACGGCACAATTTTTTCCAGTCGGCATCGCTGCGCGCTTCCTGCGCCCCGGCGTGCTCTGACAGCAGCAGGCTGCACAGGGACAGGGAGCTGGTGCTGCACAACATCCACCAGCGTGTGACCAGGCAGCTGTAAGTGAGAAGCCTCACTGGAGCAGAAAGGGGCAGGTGGCTGCCTTCTCCTCACACCAACTCACTCGGCTCACGCCTTCTTTTCAGGCACTCG
>NW_010355289.1:0-1618 GCF_000700745.2 Antrostomus carolinensis | reverse complement strand
ATACAGCAAAAATCTCCCAGATAGTGAAGCCCTGTCTTGCCAGAAAACACTCATCATCCACCAAAGGATTCACCAGACTAATTCATATGTCTCGGCCTGGCCCAATTCAGCAGCCTCTCTTCTTGTCTACAAAGCGCATATACACTCAACTTCACTTACTTGTCATATTATGTAACTTAGATTAGGCACATGTCTAAATCTTTCGGGAATTTAATTAAGCAACTAGTAAAAAAGACTAACCTCCTAAAGCTAGAAATAACTTTGAACAAAAAGTCTTGGAAGTAAGAATTCCAGCAAGAAAATATGAATGAAAATTGAAACCATTAAGCCCAAAATACCATCAAAAAGCCATAATTCAGCATTAATGAAATAGTTCTGCTGTTTTAAACTACAAAATCAGCAGTACATTATAAAAAACTAATAAACAAATACTAAAAACCAGCTATTTAATTAATAGCATAGATTTTCTATTAAGAAATGGATCTGCCAGTTAATATACATATACTAAGAATGTATCGATGAAGGTTTTATTACAACAGAGTTTCAGGACAAAAACATGTAATTTTAACCATCCAGCAGTAGCAAAGCAAATCCCAGGAAACAACACAAAATCCATTTCTATTAAATGACAGAAATTGGAAATGTCAATGAATTATCAGAAGTGCAACATTTGGGGACTTTGTTTCAAAGGCGGAAGATAAATACCAAATTTTTTAGTTCATGTCCTTAATTTAACCTTATCTAAAACCAACATTAAATATTGTCTACTGAACTTAAACATTAAATCAGCAGTTGTGTGTAATTTCCACATAGATTTTCAAGGCACTGGCTGGAAAGCAATAGCTGACACTGTTTCAATAACTTTTAATAACTACTGAAACTGTAAGGAAAGTGCTGTGAATGGAGGGAAAATCACTGTTGCATGGTTATTTTCAAAGAGAAAGTGTAATAATCTGAATAAATACAGAATAAATACAAAATAACCCTGAAACAGAGCAACTTGTAAGGAGCCTTTACTAAAGTGGCCTTACTTTAGCCACTAAAGTGGCTTTACTATGGGTTTGAAAAAGAAATCTGACCTGGGGAGGAGGTCTCAGTGACCCTGCACAGATGCATGGTGTGCACTGTGTGTTGCTGAAGCATTGCACAGCCATAGCTGGTGGCTGGTCCATGGAAGAGCAGCAACAACATAATGAAAATTAAATACTGTAATAAGCAAAAAGCTTTCATCTTAAAGTTAATAAAAACTTTTTTAAAAAACCTATATTAAACTACTAGAAACCAAAGCTTCTGCTCTAAAATATCACAGACACAGAGAACTTTGTTGCAGAACAAAGTTGAGTCCCCAGCTATTTTATAATATCTGACTTTTCTACAAAATTCCTACACTTTTTCCCTTCTGAATGATAATAACTGGCCTCATGGTATATGTTCCTACAAAGGGAAGGATTTTGTCTGTAAGCACTTCCAAAGATGCTCTTCTTTCAAATAGTCAAAAAACAATGCAAAGTGATGCTCTGTAGTGTCATATGAAGTTTTTACCCTTTTCTGAATCTTTGATGCTTATGCACAAAATCTGCTTTCAAAAATAATGAGATTATTACTGTTTTGTTGCAAC
>NW_010355288.1:0-1614 GCF_000700745.2 Antrostomus carolinensis | reverse complement strand
GTTGCCGCCTCATGTTCAGCTTTTCACCCAGTCGTACCCCCAAGTCCTTCTAGCTCCCAAATCCTTTTAGTACTACTCTATTTGAAATAGTACTTTCAGTGGAAGATGACTGTCAACAGTTCAAAGGCAGTGATGGTTTTGAAATGTCATGGCAAAGATGCTGAACCACAGGATCTAATTATTGAGGAACCAATGGAGAACTTCTGAATTCAGCTTCTGTGCAGCTGACAGCTCTAGTGAGGGATTGGTATTTATTCAGTTGGTTTTGATACTTTCTCAATTTTAGTTTTTTTAAATTGCTTAGACACTGAAGGCAGGTCTGCAAAATCTGCAGCACTGAGTGATTTTCTTGAATGACAGCAGTTGGTTCATTGGAAATATGCTCTTAGATGTATATGTATTTGGCAATGAGTTTCATAGTTGTTATTGCCAAATATAATACCAAGGGTGAAGAAAATAGTTGATAATATAGTCAGAGATAATGCTGGGGCTATAAGGAACTCATGGATAAATTACATTCCTATAAATGTTGTGTACTGTATGGAGGAAAGTTTGGGAGGTGTGAAGGGAAAATGTGAAGAAAACTGGTTTAAATTGCTAATTAGTCTTTTTTTTTCCTGTCTGTTTGCAAGATGTAATTTTCCATCTTATTCTTCTTCATGATAGAAATAAGGAATTCTATACTTCAGTTAAACATCACATGGTAAAAAGGATAAGAACCCATTCCAAACATTTATTGAAGATATGATAAGGATTCTTAAATCTGGACTGAAGTACATACTGCAACACAAAAATCGTTGTGTATATTAGCAACTGTACCCTCCTGCAAAATTGTCGAGCTTGTTCCTTTTTGGAGGAGCACTTGCTTCGAAGAGGTTCAGAAGAAGTTGTCCTTAAGGAATACACTTTCAGGTCTAGAGATTTCATTAAGTAGCACTTGCATATTAAATGCAAAAATGTGAAAGTTTGTGTGAATGTTATATAAGATGTGCTATGCAATTAAAAAGAAAAATAATAGGGAAGTGTTGAAGTTTCAGTTCACACAGCAGTAATTACTGCATAACACTCCCAACGGTTTTGCTGGTGACATTTGACATTTTACAGCTAAGCTGCATGTACGGTGCTGGAATCAGAAACTTTTTCACTTGAGTAACTTTTTTAAAGTCCTTGAACTCAAGGTAGATATGTTCTGTTAATTAAAACCTGTATCATGATGATCTATTTACTTTTGTATGGTGGAATTGGGGTTGCGTACGGAACTTGTCCTTTCCTCTCCTACCAGTCAAACCAAACAAAATCTTCCCATACCTCTAGGGAATACTGCTTAGTTTCAAGGAAAAACGGAGAATTCTCCATTTCCTTTCAGCAGCAGGAAAATTTCATTATTATTTCAGGCATGATTTGAGAAAAATACAGATTCACAGTTTTAGCTTTAATTTAGTATGAAAGTTGTCATTTTCCTAGCTGCAGTTGCTTCTCAGGTTTTGTGGGACCTTAGAAAATTATTTGGTTTACTTCATTTTGTTGTCATAGTTGCATGTGGTTTGGAAATAGTGTGTTCTTGCATGGACAATGTTGGAGCCCCTAGCTGGTATACAAATATATCTAGATTAT
>NW_010355287.1:0-1622 GCF_000700745.2 Antrostomus carolinensis | reverse complement strand
GGGTTAAAGAAGTGGTGCTCCAACTGCAAAAGGAGTGTGGGATTGGAATTAAGGAATGAGTGGTGATGGTAGCATTGGCTGTTTTCTCTTGAGTGGAATTGTGAGAGCTGCAGGAGTGCAAGGTGTGGGTTCCAGTCCCCACCGTTTGGTTTGCACGTGTCCTGGTCAGACACAGGTGCAGCTTCCTCAGCCCTTAACGCACCAGAGGGAGAATTAAGGGATGGCACTGGGAAGGTGATTGGTGTGACAGGGGTTAAACTAGGAAAACACTGGGTAATTCCTCAGTTTGTTTCTTTGCAAGCTCCCCTAAACCTTTGCTAGGAAGAGATTGGTTGGACAAGTTGAGGCAGAAATGAACTTGGAAAATGGGGAGATTGAAATTGTAGTTGCTGAAACTAACTGTGTGAGAGCAGCAGCTCTTTTTGTACAGGAAGTAACTCCCGTCAGCAGCAGCGTCCCGACTGAAGCGGCAGATGGAGTTGTTCCTGTGGTGTGGGCCAGTGGAATTCCAGGAAAATGGAAGAGGGCAGAACCTGTAGGTATTAGCCCTAAGCTGGGATCTGTGTGGGTAAGGCAACCCCAGTATCCTTGAAAACCAGAACGCCAGCAGTAGATTTAAAAGATGCCTTTTGCTTCATCCCCCAGAGCAAGGCCAGCCAAGAAACCTTTGCTTTTGGAGGTGAAAATCTGGAAATTGGGAAGGAAGAAACGAAGCCACCTGAGTCCTCCCTGAGCCACAGGCAGTCCATGAAGTGCCTTCCTGGGAACGGTAGGACAGTGAGGACTCTGGATTGCTCCCTACACATGTGTGGTAAGACTGATGCAAACTTTTGGAACCCCCTGTAAGAGTTTCCTGCCTTGGATAGATGGTGCAAGGGCAGCCTTTAGGCAGCCTTTTTTCCAGTGAGCCCTGGAAGGAGGACAGTGATATCTTTTCAGTACTAGTAGATACTCTGAGTAGATGGCTGTAAGTCTGTCCTAGTTGCACCAGGAGGCCTTATCAAGCTCCCCATATTGCAGGAGTTATTCCCATGAAAGCAAAAAGCGGTCCTCATAATTCTTTGCTGGCTTTAGGATCTGCCCTGCAGAACCTCCCGGAATTGATGGTGACGCCCCGGCCGATGGATTGGACGCCCCAGCCCGTCCGTTCCTGCCCAGCCGTTGGGTCCCTGTCAGGTGGTGGGACTCCCAGCCTCTGCAGGTGAAGTGGAAAGGGCCTTTGCAGGCTAGGTTGATCCCGTTTCTAGCAGTTCAAGTGGCAGAAAAGGGACCTTGGGCACCTTATTTTTGAGTTGGGAAAGCTCCTTTGGATTCCAGCGGAGCAAACTGGATCCTTCCAAGTTCTCATCCGTGTTTGTCCCTCAGCCTGCTAGGATTCAGGGCTGTATCTGTTGTAGTCGCTCAGGAGTCCAGCTGTGCTTTAAATAAGGAGACCTTGGCCTAATGGCCAAGTGTCAGGAAAAAAGGGGGGATGCTGTCTGAGTTTTGAGGTGTAACGAGAGCTGATACTTTTTGCAGGGGGCTGTGGCGTGGAAACTGCACAGAGCTGAGCCAGAGGATTGAAATGGACTAACCCAGTGAAGTGAAGAAACAAGGAAGAAGGGAACTGAGGCAGCAGCCAA
>NW_010355286.1:0-1600 GCF_000700745.2 Antrostomus carolinensis | reverse complement strand
ATTATTTCAAAGCTCTCACATGGAAAAACCATTCCAGGTCATTGAGGAACTCCTGATAAATATCTGCACATCTTAACACTCTATTGTTCAAGTTCTGTGTTTTTACAGCTGACAAAACTGAGCTTTATTTTACCTGCTTGCAACAGACAACTAGTTCACAAACCTTTACTCATAGAAACATTAGGACCTGTGCTTAATCTGGTTTTGTTCACTTGAGTGATGATTTTGAGCACTGCTTTGTCATTTGAATTTTATGCAGGAACCAAGGATGATCTGGTCCTGCTGTAGGAAATGCCTTGAGCAGGCAATAAAAATACCTTTGGTTTCAAGTCTCCCTTTAAAGCTGTGACAGGAAAACCAAAACCTTTCAAAAGTGAAAACTCTTAGTGAAATTATCTTTCCCCTGGCTGACAGACAGCTCACCAATGCACTTCGAATAGATTCTGCTGTTGGAAGAAAATTAAAACTAGAACAACTATTCCGCAGTCAGAAGAGGTAAAGTTTATTTTGACTTTGCATGAATTCTGCCCTCAATCTAACATTTCTTCGAACACTTGATAGTCCTGCCTGACATTTCTATCTGACAACAGATGTTCTCTACAGCTTCCTGCAATTTCTGAATTGAATCTCACTGTAATATTATAAACACTGCAGGTGGATATGTTCACTTTTATCTTTTCAGTTACAATGGGTTTTAAATCCAATATCCATGACAAATAGTCACATTAAAGAAAAACTCAATTCTACACAGGGTCCTTTTCCTGTTTGTATTCAGGTTGTTTCTGAGAGTCAGTTCATAAACGTGTAGATCAACGTGATAAGGTCTCCAAGCCTGCACCTATCACTTCCTGTTGCTTCTCACAAGTTAATTCCTTGGTTTTTCACCTTCTTGGTACATATGATCTTCTGTTCTCCTTTACCAAGTGCTGCAATAATGGAATAGTCACCTTATTCACATGTCCACTGTTCCCTAAGAGGAAATCACATTCCCTGAAACTTCTATATTCAGAATTCAGAAGAGAAGCAGACCTAGCTTCACAGCATTCTTATTAAACACAATATTCCACAATTAAATGAGAAGTAGTTCTAGGGAGTGTGCTGCTCCATTTGTCTTCTTAAAGGCATTCACATTCCTGAATACCTTGCAGAATGAGGCATTTACGGTGCAATGACACAGAAGGGGCAGTAGGAAGCATCGCTGCCATAACAGAGAGTAGTTGCAATGTCAGATTCTCAGTTGCTGCATATAAAGAACCTGGAACTTGATAACCTGACTTTAAACAGTCATTTACTTCAGCTGAGATAGTGGCAAGACTGTTGTGTTCCCTGACAAAACCTCCTCCCCAGTTTGTGTGCTGAGTGGACAACAATAGGCATCTTTCAAGGCAGTTTTGTTACTAGGCAAGTTGTCCACGTTTTGCTCTTACAGAAAACAGCCATCCTCCCACTGTTAGATTTTGTGTTACTGCTTCACCCTTCAGTAAGCACAAGAACATTCCTCTGGGAGGATGATGGAAATCACGTTGCGAAATAAGGAGTCAGGGCAGCCAGGCATACAGCTTTGGCTAACCTGCCAAAAAGGTTCTCCCACAGAAATCTT
>NW_010355285.1:0-1609 GCF_000700745.2 Antrostomus carolinensis | reverse complement strand
CACTCCTCCCAGCTTTGTATCATCAGCAATTAACTCCTGAATGACCATAACACCTCACCTAGAATAACCATGTAAAAATATACTCTTCAAAGGTGATTTTCAAAGTCCTCTCCTACAGGATTGTAGACTGTCAAAATATTGTCTCTGTCACCCCAACTTCCATAAACAAAGCAAAGCTACATACACTGCAGCTGCAGTTCTTAAAAAGCACAAACAAGGAAGACTGCAGCTTGTTTTACCTGAACAGTGGTACATACAGTGAATGATAACAGTCCCTCTGATTATCTACAGCTCTGTGTTACTCAGAAAAAACCCTGTAAACCCACAAAAACCCCCAAATCGGAAAACCACAAAAACCAAGCTTCCCTTGATTCCCTTGAGCCTGTTTTTTGCAGAGGAATCTAGGGCATCTAAAGAATCTGAACATGTTACACCAGCCTAAGCACTCCGTGACTGTATCCTGCAATTTGCAGATCAAGAAAAAAGATTCTCAGGATCAGAGTGTCCTAAATAAAACTTGTCTGAATTAGGTCAGAGGAGAGCAGGATAAGGTATTTCTCATGTAACTTCACTTTTTGAAGAATCCTGGGTAGCAACGGTTTAGAGGGAAGACACAAGGGTAAGGAAGCCATCTGACCCAGTAAGGCATAGCTAACACTAGCAAAGAATAACAGATATCCCTTGCTAGATTCTTGCTGAAGACTTTCTCTTGGAGCATATTTCAAGTCTCTAAAAATAATAATGAAAGACTTCAAGCCAAGCTGAGTCTGCTATTGAGCAGCATGCAGGTGTGCTGACGATGCCAAACACCAACTAGCAAGGCAGATGTGAGCACTACAGAGTAAAAACTAGCAAGACACCTCATTCCAAACACAGAGGTGTGAAAGACTAACTGCTGGTCAACAGGACCTTACACCATTTTGTTTGCTAAGTGACTAACAAGGTTGTAAAGCTGGCTGTTGTCACTTGCAAACTCTGAATCTAGCTATGGCACAAAAATGTTGAGACACCTTTCATACAGCTTGGAATTCCAGTACATTGATATACTGACCTCTCTATGAATGAACAGATCTTGAGCCTTCAGGACAGGTGATAGGGCTTCCCAATCCAATAGGGAAGCTTCTACCACAACTGTCCAAGATGGAAGAGGATGGTGAAATGGCATTTCCTCACAGACGCTTTGAGGATCC
The DNA here is from genome assembly GCF_000700745.2 of Antrostomus carolinensis. Taxonomy (NCBI): domain Eukaryota; kingdom Metazoa; phylum Chordata; class Aves; order Caprimulgiformes; family Caprimulgidae; genus Antrostomus; species Antrostomus carolinensis. The sequence continues at coordinate 419 of NW_010355285.1, read as the reverse complement.
CATCCTCACTGCAGGAAGAAAATAACCTCTTTGAGAACCATGGTCACCATGCTAAAGAGACTGCACTCCAGGGAATGAGTAAAGTGCATCTGTATTTGGAGCATGTGAAGAAATAATTCAGAATGAAGTGTTGCACAAGTCCTGGCTGCTAACGTGATCTAGATTTGCCAGTCACAAAGTCACCAGAACACTAGGCACATCTCCTGTCAAGTGACATTATAGCTAAGAACCGCTCCTGGCACAGGAAGGCCCTGACTGATCCTGAGTTGAAATAAGTTCTAAGCAATTCCAATGTCTGCAGAAGCTGCAAGTTAGATTTCTAATGATTCAGCTCAAGCCAAAGATCAAAAGGTTCACAGAAATTAATTTCATTAGCCAGTTGTCCTGATAAAGATAAGGGAATACCACCCTCCTCAGGA
>NW_010355284.1:0-1619 GCF_000700745.2 Antrostomus carolinensis | reverse complement strand
GCATCTCACCAAGGATGCATCCATATCAAATGGCTCCTGTTTGCGGCAGTATCTGCCTACATCACCACGCTGATCTTGGTACAAATGCTTGGTGGAAGAAAAGTCCCGCTCTGGGCAGTCTGTCTGCACCCATGGTGGAGGGGGAAGGGACGCTGCTGGGCTTGCTTGTGTAGCCTTAAACAACAGCCTGTTTATCTGTGCTCTCCAATGCTGTGTTATTTCCTAGAGTAATGTTGTGTTTCAGAATAGCCCAGAAACATCTGATTGCCTGCAAAAGAGAAAAACTATAGATTTCAAGTGCTCTGAAGCTGTCTATTCTAAAGTAAATCCATTTTGTGTAACTGCAGAAGATGATTATTGAATGTATCTAGAAATGTTGCCTGTGGGGCTATTGTCTTAACTTGACTGAATGTTTCTGGGGTGTCCTGGGACCGGTTCAGCCCCAAGGGTGAATGTATACAGCTAAAATGCCATTGTACCCCAGATATCCTCTCTCTCACTCTCTCTGTAGGATCCTAGTTCCTCAAGACTGTCGGATATGAACTGAGTGAAAACTTTGAAGTTTGGCAAGGAAACCCCTGACTCTCACAAGTTTCCCAGGGAGAAAGCTCTTTATGGTGGTTGAGAAGGGGAATACTTATGTGGGCTCAGTTAAAACTGTTTTAATTTCTGATCTGCTATCATAAGGCATACTCCTATGCCAAACTAAAAAGGATGCAAAGTGAAAAATGGCATTAATAAGAAAAGGGGAAAAAAAAAAAAAGGATTTTTGCCATAATGCTTTTTTTCTCACTTCTTTCACTTTTCCCTTCTCCTTCCCTGTGAAGTTTTGGTAAAGTCACTGGGATCTTGCCAAGTATTTAGCAAGAAAATGATTCAGTACTAGTATTTTTTTGATAGCTCTATCACTGATCGTTCTCTGAAATCTGTCCTGTCTGCTCAATAGCTGCTTCTGCTCAGAGACTATTCAAACTATTTGTGCATGTTTGTAAATGACAGATTTAGACACCACACAAAATAATTGTATGGTCCTGCTGTACATTTGCTTTGCATGGGCATAAAGGATTATGCCAGGCACACAGGATGAGACATGAACTGTATCTTCCTTTAACGGGTACTCAGGCTGCCATCTGAGGTCATGGCGGGGATGACTTTTCCGCAGAGGGAACAGTTGGGACTTGCTGGGGTTCAGGGGAGTTTGTACCTCATTGGGTGAGTGACTCAATCTCCCAGTGCTGCTCTGAGGACTGGTGTTGAGCAGCTGTAGCCCAGGGCACTCATGTTCAGATAAATCTTCCAGCGATGGATGCAATAGGTGTCACAGGTGCGGAAATGTAATTATCCAACTATTCATCTGAAATGGGCTTCTTTTTCTGCATGTGGGGTACAAACAAGGCTTCTGGGATTCAGAGCCACTGGTTCAGCTCTTGGGTTCAGCTAGTTGGGTTTTGTGGGTGTCCTAGTGCTGAAAGAATTACACTGACTTTAAACCTGGTTCCTGTTTGATGTGTTCTTGGGTCCAGGAGCATCTGGCTTGCAGCAGCTCAGCAGCAGGAGCAACATGTCTTTTCCTTCCTTCCTTCCCCAAGTTGGGCCACTCTGCTTTGTGTGTGTCCCTC
>NW_010355283.1:0-1621 GCF_000700745.2 Antrostomus carolinensis | reverse complement strand
AGTTGTAGGATCTGATGTTTGCAATGTGTTACAAGTGCATTTCCTCAGCTCTGGCATGCTTTGTGAATTTTAGCATGCTCCTGGTGGGTTCGTGCTGCTTTTCCTGATGTCCTTGGTTTGCAGCAAGCGGAGTTTCAGAGTCAGGATTTTTGGTTTGTATCTGTTACTGGGCTGTGCCCACATGACATTGAAAGGGACATAAAAGGAAAAGAGATTTATGTGGTTAGATGCATCCTCGAACTCAAAGAAAGTAGAAGAGGAAATGACAGCCACATTCCTTTCACCCTAGCAGTAAATCTAGTTTCAATAATTACAATCATCTGATGAGTTGATCAGCCCAAATCTAGCTGATTTAAGGTTTCCAAAGCTGTTTAAGGGGCTTAAGTATGCTAACATTCAATTTAACAAAAAATCTGTCTAGATATATTAAAACCATTTAGGTGGTCTTAAAATTGTGATAAGTATTTGGATGTGTTTACCTTTCACCATTAATGTATATAAGTATATAAAAAAAGAAATAGTGAAGCTGGCAATTTGAACACCAGACATTGCTGCCTGTACAGCAGAATTTTATTCTACAGTACATAAATATATGATCCTTGTTTAGTTTTAGAACCATCTTGGCAGCATGTGGGGAAAACCTTGGAACGAGCTAGCACTGTGATCTTCATGCAGTGGCATTGCTGCATCTAACACTGATACTGCTTTTCCTTCCTTTCTTGCACTAGTGTGGGGCATTTCCCCCACCCCTGACACGATGCCTGTGTCAAACTTACTACATAACCTGTGCTCAAAGCCTATATTTTACAGTGTTTAGTATCTTTAAAGGCTAGTCAAGTCATTCACATCTTCCTTTTTAATAAACGTGCTAAAAATGTAAGTGGTTATGTTCTATTCATTTGATTGTTCCTCTGAAACTAATCCCCAGGTGCAATCAGAAGTACATTTGCACCTTGGAGTTTCTCCTTTTTTTAAAGCTGAGCCCAACTTTCCTGTTTTTACTAAACCACACATTTAAAGGCACAAGTTTCTTTTCCTTTTATTGAAACCAGAGATGTCTTCACTACGGAAGAAAAGAGTTTTCCTGCTGTTCTGTTTTAGATAAAAGCCTAAGCCAGAAAGTTCAGATCAGTTCTCAACTTCCCATTTTCTTGAAGAGTTTCTCAGCTCCATGCGTCAGAAGAGTCAATTACTTCATATGCAAGAAAGGCACCAAGTGTGGAAGATGGATCACCCCGACCAAAGAAACTCAAGGCTTCCAAAGAAACTCAAGACTTTGTAAGGAGCTCCTTCACAGATGTAAATAAGAGGACTTTGGCTTTTGCAGGGTGAGATCTGTAATCATTAACTCATTTGACTTAGAAAAACTCTTGGCTTCAGGCAATTCAGTAGGAAGGTCTTTTACTGTGAGTGGAAATGAAATAAGTGAAGCTCATCTCCAGCAGCAGTACTGAGAACCAGCCAGTAAAGGCTTTTTCTAATGAAGACGTCCTGGGTGAAATCTTGTGGATCCAGACACACATTTTGATCTGATGACTGCTCAGCTGCATCATCAGTCCTCCGGAGTTTTAAGGATTCTCCAGAACCAAAAGGTGGGGTATGCAATTTGTATGTCTTTTTT
>NW_010355282.1:0-1575 GCF_000700745.2 Antrostomus carolinensis | reverse complement strand
ATGGAGTTGTGGGTCTGTGGTATTTTGCAAATTGTTAAAAGCTGCATGAGAAAGTCTTCAACATCCCAAATAGAGAATTCTGGAACAAATACTGCTGTTTCCCATGTGTACTAACTCACCTGTTACCAAACTTTTTCATGCCCATAGGAATGATTTCCGCTCAGCTCTATCATTATATATCATTAGAGAAGCTGAAAGAGAGTGCACCTATGCCAGCATTTTACACTCAGAGAATATGTTTTAAAGTCAGTCCCTCTATCAACACTATTTTTGTTTGCTTTGTGGAGTGGTCTCAGGGTGCACAAGCTGGATTGGTTTCAGATTAAATTAAACCAGAAGACATGCTTCTGGACTGTACCTAATGTGCTCCAACAACTAATGCCATCAGTAATCTCCTCCATCCTCCCTCCCGCCCCAAATAGTGTGGACATTGGATCCTCAGTGCCAACTGTTTCACTTCACAGATCTACTCCTGTTGCAGGGCACTGCTTGCCAGTGGGGGTATCCATTCAGACACTCCAGCCAGACTCTTGCTGATTTATGTCTCTGCTGATCTGCTCAGCAATATGGGGTCTCTGCTGCTTCCGATTCAGTTGGAGCATGTCAGCTGACACAGCTTCAGTCTTGCAGGCTGTAAACTTCAAAATCTGTAGGCTAAACTCACAGATTGTATGTCAGGGTGTCCACGCATTCTTCCTCATTTACCCCCCCTTCCCCCGCCAACCTCCAGCTCCTTCCGTCATGATTTCCCATAAACTTTCCTTATCACTTCTTTACAGTCGTGGATGCTCTCAGGCTTATTCCTTCCCTATATATAATTTGAAATCATGTAAGGTAGCAAAGCACAGAGAAGTTAAAATTCATTGAGTTAGCAGGCTTGAGAGAGGGCATTATTACACTGGAGGGCATTCTGGTTATTGCTCAACAATTACTTCACCTCTTTCTGCATACTGCAGACGTGTTTCTATCTTCTTCTCTGCCTTTTCATTTTTCTTAGAATGAACAGGTTCAAGAGTAGACAGCTTCCTGAAATCTGAGGGTCCAAAGCCCATATTTAAAAATTGCTCTACTTCAGACAGAAAAAAAGCCATCAAGGTAATATATGGACTTGAAAACTCAACTATAAACACCTGTTCATCTCTTCATAGATGAAGTTCAGTTGAGTGCATCTTGCTTCTAAAATTGTCATGGCACTACTGGGAATGTTGGCTCAGAGTAAAGGAAATGAACAAACCCAGCAGCTCTGTCAACTCAGTGCTACAAATGCTAAACATATTGTGAGCAGCAGGAAGACTTATTGTCCACCTCATGGTCACTGGCAGAATTGATTGTCATATATAATATTCCATAATGTTTTATTCAGACAGAGGAGCAATGTATCAGAGTATTCATGTCTTGACCTGGGTCTGCACAAAGAGGGGCTATCAGTGATAGGAGGTCTTAATTAAGGGGTTTATATTTTTAATGAATAAGGACAAGGTTTTCAGATGTGAACGAGTTGTGGTCAATATGATAAGAAGGGAGTTTTGCTGTCAGGTCAGATCTCCATGCTGCTGCCAATTTCTTTGCTGCTGC
>NW_010355281.1:0-1620 GCF_000700745.2 Antrostomus carolinensis | reverse complement strand
AAATCAAACAACTGAGTCTTCATGTATGAGAAGCCCATTACTTGAAGGACAGATAGGTGAATGGGGTGCTGTGATCTGGACAGGCTTGAAATCGGTGTCAGTCCCATTTGTGTTTAAAGCAGATTTTGATTTTAAGCTCTTATCAGATGAGTATGGTGGATATGGAAGCAGCCACAGACATCACAATTGTTTTCGTGGCAGCAAGACAGGAAACTGTGGGCTTGGGCTGCACAATGAAGCTGTAGGAGATGTGAGCTGAAAAAAGAAAAGCTTTCCTTCCTAATCAGATGCTCAAAAGCAATTAAAGAAAAGCAGGAGGGTTGGAATAGCACAGAAAATTACTTGTCATTTAAACACTTTGTTCTCCTTTATCACATTTGCCTTACAGTGAGAGTTGTTTCCTAAATTAATTAAAAAAATCTATAGTGTAGCAAGGCAGCTAGGGGCTCTCTTAGCCTCAGCTGGAACCTATTGTGTTTGCAGATCTCAGGAACAATCATGGACTCACCTGAACAAATAACTGGGCTTCCTGCTCCCTTATGTCTCCGTGTCGCATTGTCCAGCGCTCCTGTATTGTGTGTACCCAGCACAACAATCCACCTCACACCATCAAGCCTCCTGATATGATTAACTGTGACATCTTTAATAAAACCTGCGGCAATATTTCCTTCTAAAGCAGAGTGAAGATTTAATTTACCCCTCCTCCTTTATTTTCCCAATTCTATTTTTACTTCTTTGTATAATTAATCAGGCACTGGAGCATATGACAGTTTGGCTTAAATTTAGTTCTCACTTCTGTGCAGCCTTGTTGGATACAGTTGGCCAGTTAAACACAGAGTTGGATTCATCTGAAAAAAAAAGACAGAAATCACAAATCTGGATCAGACCTTTAGTCCAACAAGTCTAATATCGTATCTCTAATGACAACCAGCACCAGACACTTCAGAGAGTGAGAGGCGCACCAGGCGCTGGAGGAGAACACTACACCAAAACACAACTTGCCCAAAGGAGGAGACCTTCCTAACCCTGGTGGTCCTCTGACATGAGAGGGTGGCTGTGCCTAGCACATGAAGGACAAACAGACACACACACATATCCCTCCTGCAGCCTGGATAGCTGCTGAGGTTTGTGTTCACTCTGAGTGCCCATGGGATAGTCCAATCTACTTGGACCTTGACCAACCAGGTGAAAAAATTGGTGTGTGCAAAGCCTGGAGGCTGCTCAAAGGCTTAGACCTTGTAAAAAGGTTAGTGGGTAACATGGGACAGATTAAGTTTTGCAAAGTGCAGAACTCCAGGCACTAAAATATAAAATGTGAGATTATTTCAGTCCTATGCTGATCTCTACGCTGCAGAAGTGCAGCACAGAGCTTGCTGGTGTACAGGACTGTGAGCTTTATTGATTTTTTACCCTTTTCCCATGTAGAGTTTCTTTCCCAGTACTGAAGTGTCTACAAGTTTCATTCATTTCATCTTCCCACTAAACACCAAACATATGCAAGCTGGTTCACAGCACCACTGCACTAACTTACTTCTACTCCATGATCCCCACCCCAGCTCCATGCAGGTCTGTTCCTCTAGGCTTTTGTTCCTCTAGCTGGATAAGCTGGACCTATGTCTT
>NW_010355280.1:0-1585 GCF_000700745.2 Antrostomus carolinensis | reverse complement strand
TGTGTGTATATATATATACATATATATATATGTACTTTTGGAAGAGGCTTGGCAAGGATTATTTTCCTCACTGCTGCTGTTCAAGAGATATCAGATTGAGTGAATATGGATGCTGATGGAGTTCTGCAGTCCAACATTTTGCCACTTGATGGCACCAGCAAAACGCTTAAATTTAATCAAACTACCAAGATTTTAGATTAAAGTAATTTCACGTGTAAATGTAAATTCTTCAAAGGCATAAAATTAACAAGCTACACCTTTTATATTAGCATTGATACCTACAGCATATTAGAAACCTGAGAATAATTCTGTGATGATTTCTCAGTTATCTTTACAGGGCTGTGAGGTGCATTGTTTGACCCCACCACTCTCCCTTTAGCCTTCCTGCAGGTGAGGTACCTCTTCCCCATTTTGTGTAAACTCAGATACTCTAGAAAAGCAGAAGAGCTAATTGTAAACAGACTACAGAAGCTATACAAGGAAACCTTCAACCCTGCTCTTTGTAATCCACTGGTTTTTGCAGGCTTCTCTCTCTATTACCTCATTACAGCATGCAGCACAAGCAGAAGTGAGTCTGGTTACCTACAAGAGTATAGAAGCCAAAACTCCTTTTCACTGGGACAGCTTATGGCCTTTGACCAGCAATGCACATTAGAGGCATTGGCTCTGCTGCTTCTGCAGAATTTGATTACAAGCTACAAGGAAGTAGCAAATTTCCTTACAAGTTTCTTTCTGTAAGTTCACTAAGCACTAAGTGAGAAAAACTGGCCCATGCACTTTTGTAAGACAATGGAGCACTTTTAAAGTTGTTTTAAAACCAACATCCATGCAAAGTGGACACTCTCATGTTGCTCAGTCAAGCTGAGTGGTTCTGTTTTATTACCTAACCCATCTCCAAGAAAACTCCACTGACTGTAGTGGAATGATGCTAGGAAGAATTTGGTTCACTATGATTTGCTAGTCAAACAAGTGTCCTGTTATGTGACATTTATATTGGTATCCCTGAAACAGCAGAAACACAGGCAAACCATGGAGTAAAATTAAAAACTGTACTTTGCATGGTGTAGGAAGCCTGCTATGTTTTCAGTAATTCCTAGGCTGGCTGACCCCAAACGCTTCTTGGTTAAAGATGCTCTGGGACCCAGTCACTTCATAGCAAGAGTGTTCCTTGTGCCAGCGGCTCACCAGAATGGATCACCCATGTGCACAGGCAGAGGCAGAGATCATGGCACCTCTGTGGGGATCTGCTTTCTTAAGAGGAAGCAACAGGGGACTGCTGTGACTCTGCCCTTGTGCCAGCTGTATAGGGAGGAAAGAGGTTTTACTCAGGAGCAGATCAAACTCTGCCCCTATCCATACTGAAAAGTACAAGACCTTGGACTCTGAATATTTGATTGACAGCACACTTATATAGTTTCTCCATTATTTTGCACTCACATCTTAACCTGAAACATACTGGGTCTCCACAAATATTTTATGGCCTATGCCTTGTCCTAGTTTGAGCGTTTTCTTTTCCTATAAGGTTGTATTTTTGAAGGAAAGAATATATCCTTTAAAACAAAAAGTGAAACACACACACACACAC
>NW_010355279.1:0-1615 GCF_000700745.2 Antrostomus carolinensis | reverse complement strand
AGAGCTGTGCTGACCAGCGGTAGTAGAGCAGGAGTTATTGCTGTCCCTACCCTACTCTGAGGCATGGGGAGAACTGTTTATTCAAGGTCATACAGGAATATGCAGCACAAGAGCAAGCACTCAAATTCAGATTGCTTGGGGTCCAGAAGTTCATGTGGATTTTGTAGATGAGGTTTCTGTAAGTAAGAAAGAATAAAGTCAATGGTTATGAAGTTTTATCTTCTGCAGAATTTAAGCCAGATGATGTTATATACACCTTCAAATATTCCATTTACCTGTGGGAAAGAGCAAAGCACTGAAATGAAATCAAGTCATTTGACCAGAGATGTAAACACAAGTCAATACTAGAACCAAGATTAAAATGTTTCCAGCTACTCAAATCTGTGACTGGATTTTGAGATTACCTTTCCCGCTTGCATTTTACTATCTTACATGTTGCTTGTTTTAAGCAGACAAATGAGATCTCTTTGCATGCTTATTGTCACTAGCAGAAAGAATTAACCTCTTAATTTGAAATGAAAAAGGTCACAAATGGAGCAAGCGCTTGTGTAAAGATGTAAGAAAATGAACAGAAGCAAGAAATGCTTTGTGAAGGAGATGAAGCAACAGAGATTAGTGGAATCAGTGAGGTGATGATGAAGCTGATTGAAGGTTATCATCTGGGGTACCCGACAGGATGGCAGCCTTTGGCTGAGAGCTTTTGTTCCCATGAAGAGTCAGGTGGTTGAAGCAATGAGTAAATTCCAGCTAAAGAGGATTCTACCTGAGCAAAGTTCAGATGCTGCTGTGTGGCTGGGCACACCATACCCAGAGGAAATGAATGCCATAGCTTTTAAGTAAAACACTGAGCTAGAGAGCTGGTATAATCAACTAAAATGGACAATATCTTGCTATATATTTGGCACTGGGTTGTGGGATTTGAAGAGTTCATTTAATTTACATTGCAGTTTGTGGGCAATATTAAAAAATGACTGTGATCTGGCCAGCACAAGAGCTCTAATACAGCTATAGGAGGTTGAGCTGAAATCTACTCTGACTCATTTGTTATCAAGGAAAGTGCTTGCTGTGTTTTAAAGTCTTCAGTACTGAAGCTGATGCAGAGACTAGAAAAGATATATTTGGATTTTCAAACCATATCCTGAATTGACAAAATTACCTTATAAAGAAAAAATGTTTTTCTTAGAAACTGATCAAAATTGATAAACTGTCAAAGTGATAAAGCAATAATACATGTAGCATTTGCACTACTAATTTCAGCATATAATATACTTCCAATACATATGTGTCTCAGCTTTTAAGATACTTCAAGGTACTGTGCACATTACTGCAATAATTTTATTCTCTATATCATATTCCTCCAAAATTTTAAATTAAAGGAATAGGCTTATGAATGGTAGGAAATTAAGAAAGGCTGTGAAAGGTGGAAAGGTATCGGTGAAGTGAGAAGGTGATAAAAGGAAGCTATGTGCGAATCAGAATATCTGATCTGTAATTGGCATTTTAGGTGTTAGCAGTGGATGGTCTTCCTGGTCTCAGAGGGAGGTTTATTCCTGGCTCCAGAGCTTTTCTGACATCTTGATTACTGTTGCTTCCCCTTTTTCTTTTAGGAGAGGTT
>NW_010355278.1:0-1546 GCF_000700745.2 Antrostomus carolinensis | reverse complement strand
AGGCCTTAAGGAATGAGACCAAAGGGAAAAATTATTGAAAAAAATGTTTTTAAATGTCAACCTGAAAAAGATTATTCACATGTGGCCTTCTAGGGCATGATTTTGGCACTGCATTTCATCATTTTTTGTCAATTGCTAAAAATGGAGGACAGGATAAATAATTCACACACAGAAATAAATAAATGACTTCATGTAAATCTAGCAGCCTAAGATGTTACGAGCAGTAGTAATTCATTTTTTAAAATGCTGACACATACTGTGAACTCATAATGAAAAATGTGTCCTTCAGAAAAATCCCCAATCAAGATCCAAGAATAAACAGGAGTATGATGTGTCATAGACTTCCTTGCAAATTCAATAAACCTTTAAAGACGAGCTACTCGCTTGACAAAGCACGCAAGAAAAAGAAACACAAAAAGCAACCCTCCCCAAACAACAGCGGTTGTACTTCCTCCCTCCTCAGCAGGCACGCAGTACTTTTCCTACTCCAAGTGGAGATATAACACTAATCATGACAGCACCAGAATTTTGTGATCTAATCATGACAGTATTAGCATTTCACAAGCGATGTATTATAAATGTTTTTGTCAATAAACTGACTCAGCATTTAAAACTCTCCACCAGATGAAGCCACAGCTCTCCCCAAAGTTAACAATGAAGACAGCTCACACCTGAGTGAAACCCAAACACGCACGCATGCATCCCCCGAAGTCTGACTTCATCCTTTCGCAAGTGAAAAAAACCCACCCTACTGAGCTGTCAGGACTCCAGTGACTGCTTTTCCATGAGGTCAAAACCAGAATCGGGGTCCCTTGCTGACCCCACAAGCACTGACGTCCAAAAGTAACACAAACTCAAACTTGGAAGGCAGACAGAAAAAAATATTTTTCTACATCACAAGTTGCTAGAATGCAAGTGGATTACACCATCTGCAAGGATTTCACCCTGCAGACAAGGAACAAATGAGTGACCTGTCCGTACATTCACAGCACCGTGGCTTTCACAGAAGGTGGGGGGAAAAAACAAGGATCAGACAGGCCCTTTTTTTCAGAGATACCTTAGAAAGAGTCAGGACTTGAAAGTTCTTACTGCTTCTTATGGTAGGTGCTATTCAGTGCAAATAAAAGACTGGGGGAAACTCTGGAGAACAAAAGGAGGATGTCCTATATTCAGACTCCCACTAGCAGGGAACTGCACGGGTCACATTTTACAAGAAAGAACCAGGAATCTTTCAACGACTTCTCTCTCCCCCCACCTCTTACACAGAGATGGCAGCAATCCTCCTACTCTGATTCACTGACCTGAGCTACAGCATAAGGAAATTACACCTCGGTGTTTCCAAACACAGCGCTGGGAATTTTGAAAGCTCCTTGGACTTTTCCTGCCGCGGCAGCAGGACTAAAGAGGGGCAGAGAGAGCAACAGCCTGAGCTGCCGATCAGTCACCCGCCAGCTGCCGAGGATCTGCCTGAGCTGCTGTGCCGCAAGTTGTTTCTTCAACCAAGAAATCCTTCCGTATGAAACGGCATCAAACAGCGGAGTGGCAG
>NW_010355277.1:0-1611 GCF_000700745.2 Antrostomus carolinensis | reverse complement strand
GACAGCTGACCCCAGTTGACCAAAGGGATATCCCCTACCATATGACAGCATGCTCAGCAATAAAAGCTGGTGAACAAGTTTGCCAGGGCTTTTAAACTGTTCTTTTAAAACTGTTCTTTCTTCAGAAGTTACTCCAACTTCCTCTAAAACAAATAAAAGCTCTACTGTGGCTACTTCTGTATGTCCCTCCATAGGGAGCTCAAGCCACAGAATTCACCTGCCATGAACTTACGTCCTTGGCATTCCTATTATTATTCCTGATATTGCCTATCAACTTTATTATTCAGATGTGCTTGAAAAATCTTCTCATATTGGTTTTTAGTTATTTTCCTGGTACAGAAGGGCAGTATTTTGGTTCTTGCTCTTTCTTTTTCCTTACTGTGATTTTATGCTAATTGCAAAATTCCTACTTTCGTCGCTGGGACAAGATGTTTCCATATGACGCCTTTTGGTTTCTAATGCCTCCTATATACTCAGATATTTTATCCCGCTACCTTTCTGGATACTAGAAGATTTCTTCTTTTTTACAAGTAGAATGCATAAGCTCCTACATATTTAAGAAGAAAACATATAAAATATATTTCCAACCTTCAGAGATCGCTTTAGCTTTTTGACTATCTTTGCAAATTTTCTTAGGAGCACATCAAATACAGAGAAAATGACTGCCACTTTACAGAACAGTCTTTAAATAACAGTATTTCAAATTAGCCTGTCTTGCACTCTTCTCACAGCAGTTTGAGTTGCTTTTCTCATTCTAAGTTCTCCAATTAGGCTGCTTCTTGGAAGAACATTTAAGGGCGCTCAAAAAAAAAAAGCCTCTACTCCATTATGAGCGTTAGACAGCCTATGGGAACCTAACCATAGTTTACTTTTTCACTATGGTGTTTATTTTTGGTTCCTTTTTGCCTCCACAGCCTCCTTCATCAGTTTCACCACCTTGATGAAGCAGTACTGCAGTCCTCACATTTTCTACTCTTACTGAGGCATGAAATAACCATTTTCTCAGACACAGCCTTGTTTGCTGATACAAATTGTCTACTTACCTAACCTGGCTCTATGCTTTCTTCATTCATGCGATCTAGAGTCTAGATCTCAATCAAAGAATTTGTACATTGGTATTACAGTGTCCCATGCCTTCTATTGACAATTACCATTTAAACTGAAAAGTCCAGGTAAAGTATGCTGTTTGGTTTTGATTTTCTTTTACGTAAAAGTCGTTTGTACTGACATTAAAGCATACCTACATTTGGCCTCAGGCTGACCTAATCATACGTCCCTGCTTCAGTGAGATTTTATTGATCAAAATTACTCATCTAGTAGCCCACCTGGATTTTAACAAATTCTACCTTAAAAAATTAATAATTTTTTATAATATAGAGTTTTATAATTTAAACATAAAATCATCTTGAACTAGGCACTCACTAGATTACTCCCAACTCCTAGTTTTAAATTACCTCATAACCTTTAATGCTTTTTTATCTCTCATCTCTAAACCTCTCAGCTGCTTATCATCCTTACTAAGTCTGTAAGCCTTTCTATGCCTTTGGCCACTAGACTCTAAAAACAACAATTAAGCAATTGTTTCTCCCAGTAATTATTCATGACTGTAAG
>NW_010355276.1:0-1554 GCF_000700745.2 Antrostomus carolinensis | reverse complement strand
AACTTGCCCAGAAGGATGCTGTGAGGGACAGGATCAAAAGCCTCACTAAAATCCAGAAACAAATCCTCCTCCCATCCTCAGGGACGTTAACTCAAAGCCTTTGGGGAACAACAACGTCTAATTGCGTATTACTCGGCTCAAGGATCTCTTGCCTGAATCCATGCAAAAAACCAAGTGCCTGAACATCCTCCGATGGTAAAGTCACGTTGGCAAAGTCACCACGGCAAATACATCACTGTGAGCTGATTGTCCCACCAGTGGAACACAGAGCACTTCAGCAGCGCAGTGTACTGAACCCTGCTGTTCTACTCCCTTTGCCTGGGGAAGGAACTCCATATGATGATGGCGTAGTAACAACCTGGGAAGCTGAAAGGGCTTGAGGAGATTGAACAGACGTGCTGTTTCTAGATCCCAGTCTGCTTGTAGACGGGTCCTCGTATTACCTGAACGGCAACTGTGTGCTGGGTTATTCAATAACTGCAGTGAATGGAGTAGTGGAGACTTCACCACTCAGCCTGAAGCCAAGTGACAAGCAGCAGAATTAATTGCATTAACAAAGGCCTGTCAGCTGGCCAAAGAAAAGATTGTAAATGTTTATCCTGATTCTTGATACCCATTTGGAGTATGCCAGGCTACTGGGCACTTCTGGAAGCTGTGGGGGTTTATACTTCTAGTGGAATGAAAACATCAAATGCTCCCTCAAATTACCGAACTGTTAAACGATTCCAGAGAAACTTGCTATCGTTTGTCAGCCAGCACACGAGACGGCCAAAAGAAGAGAGAAGAAATGGTCTAAGAGGTATTGCTGCTAAAGCCGCAGCACGAGAGCCGTACGAACCACCAGGCTTACGAACAGTCCAACGGTCCAGCCTGGTGCTGCCCGCTCCTGAAAAGCGGCAACTTTCACGGGCAGTTAACAAAACAGGACCCTGGGGGAAAGGACAAGATGACACCATCAAACTGCCAGATAAGGAAGTAACAAGGTAACCCCCAAAGAGAACAAAAACACTTGACAAACCCAAGAGAATCATGGGAACTATGGGTGAATTATCCCAGTTAGCACAGTAAGAACCCCAACCGCTGAGCAGGAAAGCCCCCTAGGCACAAAAGCCCCTTCCCCGTAGAACATGTGTAGTAGAATGTGAGGATTCTGTGATGTAAGCAAAGAGGAGACCGAGCAGGAACCGACTCAACCCTTGTGACTCAAACGAGTTGCAAAATAGACAGATAACTGTAGAGAAAAAAATGTATAAAATGTCAGTTGTGTACTAACCGAGGTGTACCAGCTTCGTGGAGTTCCCACCTAGAAACCATCTCTGTGCAGACACCAACGAAACAAATGTCTCGACACTGTGTGGTTTTTGGTTCATTGCACACACCCTGATTCTGGGACAAGGACAGGCACAGCCGAGCTGCTCAGGAGCAGATCCAGCTGCTGGCAGCGAGCATTGTCCTCTCTGCACGCTGACCATCTCGCCGGGAAACAGGACGGGACAGTGGTTTGAATAGCCAGGAGAAAAACTCGTTTAGGCTGGGAGAGAGAGGGGCTGATGT
>NW_010355275.1:0-1612 GCF_000700745.2 Antrostomus carolinensis | reverse complement strand
TGTGGAGGAGGAGCAGGGCAGCTCCTGCCCAGGGCACCCCTGCTGCCCGCCCCAGCCCTCACCAGTGCCTGTCCCTGCCCGTTCCCTGCCAGTTCATCTGTTAACGAGCTTTATACCAGTTAGAGCAGAACAAGGGGAACAACCCCTGCGCTGTAACATCAAAGCTGTGCCTGCCCCGAGCCACAGGGAACCGGCACAGGAGAGCAATAAACAGCCAGTCACTACCCATTTATTTGAGGGGCAGGGACTTCTGGATCAGACAAACATCCCCAGATGCAGCTCTGGCCATAAACTCAGATTTTCTACCCACCAAAAGAACAAAGCACTAAAATGTCTCTGGGCACCATCCCATGAAAGACTGTAGAGAAATAAAGCAAAGAGCCCATGGCTACCTGGGCCCTCGAGATGCCAGCCAGGCACTTTGGCTGTGGAAGCCAAGACTTGACCAACCTGCAGCTGAACAGATCAGACCTGAACAAACAGTAGCCCCAGATCTGAAATGCAAAGAAAGGCAGAAATTGGGCAAAGCAGCAGCACTTGAAAAATCAGACGTGTTCACTCTGTTGTTTTGAGCAGTGTCTCTCCATTCAGCAGAGCTCTGCTGAAAAACACACCCCCAAACCTGACCTGGGAAGGGGAGCTCAGCCACACCACGCTCACCACGCCGCGACAGGGACTCACCTCCCAGAGGTACACACCTTAGTGAAGCAATCATGAAATAAATAGCAGAAAAATACTGATTTAGCAACTGGTGTCCTGTTCCAACCAGATTTGTGTCCGTTCCAACATGTACTCAGAAAAGATGTTTTGTTTTGGTTTGGTTTTTTTCTTGTTTTCTCCAAAACATCCAAACTGTTGCATTGTTTTTCACCCCAGGTAACCCCAGCTTACAACCACCAGTGGTAACTCAGCTTTAACAGAAAGAGATCGGAGCCTGCTCTGCTCTGTAAGCTCATAGAGCCGCAGAGCCCACAGCCCTGGGATGGTCCCAGGGGTGTCAGTGAGGATCTAACGAGGAACTGGAGCTCACCCAGGCATCACTGAGGTCCCCACTGTGAGAATTGATGCAGGAGTAAGTAGTAGGTGATTAAATGGTGATTAAAAGCCCAGCCCAGCTGACCACAACCACCAGTGGGATGTTTTCCAGCCCCTCACCTCGGCACACACCGACCCCGTCTCTTACCCATGCTGGGACAGGTTGGTGGTGACCAGCACTGTCTTCACCTCCTCCATGCCGCTTCCATCCACTGCACCGTCGGGTGTTGTCACCACCACCACCTCCTCCATGTGAACGCTGACATCTGGAGTGGCCATGGCGAGGCAGGAGCGGGCAGTGATGGGCAGCCAGGCAGGAGAACCCTCGGTCACCAGCTGCCTGCAGAGAAACGAGCAGAAAATCAGCATCAAAAGGTCCCCCTGTTAAAATCAGTCTTGGAAAAACCATCAGTGTGGTGGGAGCAATGGGCTGCAGGGAATCCACACTCCTAAGGAGAAGGATTAGCAAATCCCCAACCACTCCATCCCAAGGAGGATGATGGGCGTGAGGTGGGAAGGGACTGGGGCACAGGTGGCAAGGGGCAGAGCGTGGGAGTGGATAGCAAGCAAAAAAAAA
>NW_010355274.1:0-1537 GCF_000700745.2 Antrostomus carolinensis | reverse complement strand
TGCCAGCCCAGTGCTGGCCCAGTGCAACCACACAGTCTTTTCCCAACATAACTGCTTTCTTCTGTGCCTAACATTTTCCTTCTGGTCACCTGCCACAGCACCATTGTCTTTCATATTGACCTGTGACTCTACTGGTTTAGTCTTGGTGCCTTCAGCCTGCCTCGTGCAAACCAGTGCAGGGCTAAATGTCCAAATGGAAGGACTTTGTGGACCGATTTCTTTGCTTTTGTCCATATTTTCCCCCCTAAATTTGAAGAGTTGAGGCTCTTGATCAAATTTGGCTTCTTCACACATGTGTTTCAGTGAGCAACTCATCTTGAAATCAACTTGTAAACCAGACTGCTCTTCTCCCCCAGGTCCCTGCCATGCTCCGAGGACAGCACTAGTGGGAGCATGGACACTAACAAGGGGATATCACCCTGTGTGCAGAGTGAAGAAGTCACTTCAGGAAGGCAAGAGAAATAATGGGCTTGCTTCTTCTGATGGGAGAACATGGGGAATTCACTGCAGGTGGTTCTGGAGAAGGGACTGAGGATGCTGTGTCTGGGGTTAGGAGTCCCAAACTGGGCTTTCTTCATGAGTGCATGGAGAGGCACAGTGAGTGGTGGGACAGCAGAGTGTGTGGTTAATGAGGACTGTGGAGGAAAGGAAAAGGGCCCTGAGAAAAGCAGCAAGGAGAGAGCAATGGTGTCGATGTCCTGTCCTCCTGGGTTCTTCTGAGGAATGGAACTATACTGGATGTACCACAAGTACTCTGAATTGTAGTTCTCCATCACACAGGGAGGCAGAAGGAGCTGTTCCCAGTCCCCAGGGGTGTGAGTGGAAGTTAGACTGGTGAAGAAAAAATGTTAAAGAGAGAAAACTTCCCCGTTCTCTCCAGTACCTCCCAGCAAAGTGACCAAGCTGGGTAAAACTCCATCTGTTGCCCACTCCAGACCTCTTCTGGATCTTGTTTTCCCTTGGGTGACTCTACCAATCATTTTGTGGCTTAGTCTCTTAGAGAACTTGCAGAGATCAAATTAATGCTGGTGAAGGGAAGCCCTTAACTAAGAGCAAATAAAGTGTAAGGGCTGCCTCCTCTTTCATCAACCTTCACGTTTCAGGGTAGGATGTTTGAAAGCATTTTGAGAATGAATTTCAAATTAAATGCAGTTTTGATGCAGGAATCTAAGCCAGTTTCAGACTTTCTACAGAGCATCAGTATTCCCAGAGGGGTTGTTCTGCACAAACACAGAAAAACATAGAAAAAGTGAACAAATTTTTCCTTAGATTAATGTAGACAAGTGTAAATCCAGAGTGGCTCTGCAGTGGGTTTATCTAGTGGATACACTTCTGAGATGGGACCCAAATGAGGTCATCTCATGTAACATCAAGGTACTGGATAACCCTTAATGGTCATAACTGAATGAGCAGAGTTAAAATGTCAAGTTTGGGGAGAGTAAATGGGTAACTGATGCTCATCAGGAGCTTTATTTTTCTTTCCTTTCAGCCTTATTTTTGGAGATCTGTATTTTTCCTCTGGTTTTGTTTTTTTGGG
>NW_010355273.1:0-1610 GCF_000700745.2 Antrostomus carolinensis | reverse complement strand
CCATCTTGGAGCCGGTGGCATTGGCTGTGTCCAACATTTTGATGAGACAAAAGCAAATGATCTTCTTTTAATTCTTGGTTTGGTTGCCAAAAGGCCAATAACCTTTATTATGTACGCAACCTTACAATAGAGAAAATATAATTTCTAGGTATTCTACAATATCAACTTGAGTTTTTCATTCTTTCCAAATGTATGGTGTTGTTACTGGAAGCAACAGTTTAATAATCTCATGAAAGTGTTGGTGAGCCTTTTTTCTAGCTCTTGAAATCAGCCATAGCAGCAGATTGGAAGATTCAACATGCTCCATCAATAAACAAGTGATTCTCTAAGGAAGATTATAAGAAGAAACCTTGCAAGTTTCAGCAGATTTTTTCATGCAAACATGTCAGTATACCCAACTCAGTTATGCTGCTACCTTTTACAAACTATAGTGAAATAACACTTTTTTTAAAAGTAGTATCTTGCAAAGCCTTGTCTCCTACTGAGTGGATGTCTGTACTGTGTCTTTTAGTTTATTTCCATTAAATCCAAGTCATTGGTATTTTTCTTTCCTGACCTCTTTTACCATGTTAGCGGAAAAAAACAGAGTCCACATTGGCTTCCTGGTGCTAATGTGAGCTTGAGAAATGGTATAGCCATTTGATGCCAGAGCATAGATCTTTGATTATTTCAGCTTTCCCATGCTTATTGACATCTTCCCTGACTTCTTTCATCAGCTTCTGAGAAACCTAAATTGTGGCTAGCTAATGTTACCATTTTAGTAATTGGCAGTGAATATCTTGTGTGTAAGTTGGGAAAATCACCACAGGAACATGGATCAACTAGATTTTTTATCAAATGCTAAAATCTGACACAGTTTTACTTTCCCTTCAGCCAAGCTCCTGTCTAAGGGAAAAAGAAGAAAGTCATTATTCAGCAGTGTGATCCCCATCATTCATGGCATGAGAGGATCTCATGTGATCTGTTAACATAATTACACATTCTGTGTAGCATTCATGCTTTCCTACATATTTATGTCAATTGGCAATGTCCCAGCCCTCCCTAGAAATTACTGGACATTATTAATTACCTTCACAGAGGAGTATATTGTATGGGAATCAGGACATAGTTTCATCAGTCCTAAGCCAACCAGCTGAAGTCAAGCTAAAACTTAGCAGCTCTGTTAGTACAAACGTGCACAGCCCAAGTTTTACCCATTTCACAGCTCTTTATGGAACAAATTACACTGTACTGCAAAGCTACTTCAAAGCAATCTGAAACTAAAAAAAAGTATAACATCAAAATTACAGCAGGTACTAACTTCTTTGACACTGTTCACAAAAGCAAAAATATCATGTCAAGAAGCATACACCTGAGGAAACAGTGTATCTGGTTATAACCTGCACAGTTATACACTTCAAAAAGTCAAACAGGTCTATTTTCAGTATGACCAGCAGCACAAACTATTTGTCCAAGTATTGTAATAGAAGAGAGGAATTGATTCAGCTGGCCATAAATTCTGAAATGGAAATCACCTTTTACACTAAGTAGGTTGTTCAGTGCATTCACCATGTCTGTGAACATACTCAGCACTCACTCTCAGGTATATACAAGGTTAAAAAAAAAAAAAA
>NW_010355272.1:0-1607 GCF_000700745.2 Antrostomus carolinensis | reverse complement strand
CTCCTCCTCCTCCTTCTCCTCCTCCTTCTCCAACTTTGCACATTTCCTTCCCCAGAAACAGGAAGAGTGGTGGAACAAAATGCCCCTTCCCCTCCAAAAAGGACTCCCCATTGTGGATCCCAGAAGCTAGGATGAATACCTGTAGGAAAGAAAGAGAGACATAATGTAAAAGCTAAGGAAATCCTTTCATTCGAATTTTTCAGCTGAGAATCAGCAGAATCATTTCAGGCTTAGCTGGTGGCATTCAGCCCCATGGCCAAGGAAAGTCTACAGAGACAAAGAGCCACCCTTGCCTAGCAAATCTGGAAAATGTTGGGCTTTACCTTTACTCTCTTCTTCACTAGTTACTCCCCCTCTCCCTGTGAAAGATCAAAGTCTCGTTGGCAACATGTCTCTAACAAGACCTCCTCCAATTAAATCAATGGCAGCTGGGAACAGCGGATTGTTAATCCAAACTGTATATTTTCTGATACTGGTTATTTCCACACGATCTATGTTGCTTCCTTCACTATGCACTGACTGCAGATAAACGTTCTACACTTACCTAAAACTAGATTATTTTGTTCAAAAATTTCTCTGTACCATTATATTCACCCCCAGTTCAGGGATATCTAAATAAATCTTTTGATTTACCTTTCAGCTCTGGCTATTAACCCTTCATTTCTCTTTCTTTGCTAAATTAAAAAATGCTATCTAGCCTGTGGCTAAGCAGTCGTAAGCACTCCGCTTGTCCACTGCTTTTTAACTGCTTGTTCTTTGTGACATGCTCTGGGGATATATCAAAAAACCAAAAGGAATACAAGTGAACTTGGTACATCAAGAGAAACAGAATCAGTTTAACAATTTGGGGATGGTCACTCTGCTGTGAACAGGTGGAATTTGATGCCAGATGAAACTTAAAAGAACTGGAAAGGTGCATCTAATAACTGCCTTTCTTCCGACGTAATTTTAATTAAATATTTATTCCTGAACTCATCGTTATCAGGGGGATTGTCAGTGTTAATCACACATCCAGACATGAATGCTGACTAATATATGCTGTCTATTCCCCATTAGAATATTGGCTAATTAAGATACACTTTAACCTGTGTAATCAGCTCTTCTGCAAATTAGAATACTTTCACTCATATGGAAAGAAAGAATTAATTAGGAAGATGAGATAACACTGCCTTAATTTATTTTCATTTTTTTTTAGGCTTGCATTTAGGCAAACTTGTCACTTATAAAGTCACCATTCACTAAAAACTACATCATCATACAGACTTAGTACAGACAGTGGTAATTATACTATCTCAGAGTACTGACAGTAAATTATGAGTTTTCAGAGCAGTTACCCATGCAATTACCTTCCCTGCAAGTTAATCACTGGAATGTGCTATGGCGGTGTTATAATGTTGCTTCTTAAAAAGTCATGCAATATATTCAAGTCAAATGACTGTCGGGATCTTGTTCCACTAGTGAAAACAAAATAATAATAAAAGTGTAAACAACTGATTCATTATATTATGCAATATACTAATTATATTGTCTATTTCATAATTAGATAACTTAATTAAAATTAATTTTGGAGTTGTAAAAGTCTTGTAAAAAAGTCTAGAAATGCCATT
>NW_010355271.1:0-1596 GCF_000700745.2 Antrostomus carolinensis | reverse complement strand
ACCCATCTCTGTCCCAGCTACAAACCAGGACCGTATTTAAAATGAAACTTTAATTTTTGTAAGGACAGTTCCAGTACTGGGACAACCCCTTTTTTGTTGGATGATGGTAGTTGTCATAGCAAACGTGTGTCAAGGAGGAGCCACAGCCAGGGTGTCCTGGGTTAGGTACTGCAGAAAAACTCTTGCTGGCAGAGCAGGAGTTAGCTTGGCTGTCTCTGCTGTTTCTAGTCTTACTCCTGATTCACCAGACCAGCCTGCCCCAACCCAAAATTCTGCTTCCCAGCCCAGGTCTGCACCATCAGCCCTGCAGCTTCAGTCAAATGGGGAACCGTGGGCTTCAGCCTGAGGGTTAACGTGAATCTTAGCCAGGTGATCATGCTTCAGCCTAAATCTGGCTTTGAGACCTGCCTGCATTAACCAGGGCAGCAAAAACTCTGAGGTTCATTTATGCTTCAGTGCCTCCACAAATGTTGGTCTGGCATTGTTGTGTCTGTGTCCATGAGTTAGAAATTATTTCCCACGCTGAGCTGTTGGGGACACGTGTGGCATTCAGCAGTTGGCACAGGGACACGGGCAGGGAGCACACGAGTTTTCCTGTCTTGCTCTTTAGGAGGTGGGCTGTTCTTTTTGTGCAGCAGTGGAATGGAACAGACCAGTTTTGCTGCTCAGACCTGCGTGAGTGGGAGAAACAGGTCCCGACATCCCGCGTGTCAGCCTTCGGGGTAGGTTTGGGTTTTGTTTTCTTCCCTCCTGCAGCTGCCAGCAGTAAAGTTGGGAGATGTGGCTCCTAAAATGTCAACTGCTGTCCCTAGCTGAAAGTCCTTTTGCACATGGTTAAAAATATGTGTCTTTTCACAACTTGAGTTATATCTGGGAATGATTTGTAACATGTGAGCTCTGTCAGAGCTCATGTGTGTGTTCTTACTCAAGTGGAAAGCTGCGAGCAAAGCCAACATGACCAGGTGTAAAAGTGGCTCTGTTCAGATGTTGTAGCAGTTTAATACAGACTCAATTATGTAATTGACCCAAAGCAGCGTGTTTTCAGCATAGACAGTCCCCTGGAGCAGGGTTACCAAGGTCTGTTGAAAAGTTTTACTGACATCTGCTCAACAAGAATAAATGCAGCGACTCCAGGTCAGCCAGATGTCTCTGCAGCTGGAAACGGTGTGATGTGCTTGGCTCATGGGCAGGAGAGCAGCTGGAAACGCAGAATTGCCCTCGGAAATGTGTGGGACCTCTGTAGGTCTGGGCAATTCCTGGTTGTGATTTTGAGAAATCCTTGCTTAGAGTAATGCTGTTTTTTCTCTAAGTGGTTTCACGGTGCTGGCATAGCTACGGTTTTACTCTGCCTTACAGAAAATATGGTTTTATGTCATTTTATAGGAGAAATAAGGGTTTGGAAAACTGAATTTTGGGGGGAGGTATATCTCACAACCCAGGTGGTATTAATGTCAAAGTGTGCCCACCAGCCCTCACTATCTCTTGGTGTCCACTCCTTCCACACGCTGGTCCCAGCCGGGTCAGCGGGAGCATCGGCTTTCTGCGGCTGAAGCATCTGTTTCTTTATTGCAGGTCACACTGAAGCGTCTCTGCCAG
>NW_010355270.1:0-1599 GCF_000700745.2 Antrostomus carolinensis | reverse complement strand
CTGCAGAGAAGGAGTTGGGGATACTGCTAGATGAAAAATTGGGTATTAGTCAGCAATGTATGCTTGCAGCTGAGAAAGCAAATTGCATCCTGGACTGCATAAGAAGCAGCACGGCCATCAGGTCGAGGGAGGTGAATTTGGGCAGGTTATAAGACTTCAGAAAAATATTACTTTGTATATGGTAGAGTGTGATCTGAGTTAATCCCATTATTTGAGTTAAACTCCCTAAAGAATGTAGCCATTCTAGCCATGCTCTATCAGCTGCAGGATCTGAGCAGGATTTCCCTGCATTTTGCATCCCCTGGGCTGCTACGGGCCTCAAAGTCTCTTTGAGATGGCTCTTCTCATGAAGAAATCGGAACAGAGGAATCAGTGAGATTTAAGAGACAGATGAGACAGGATCTGTCCACAGACCAGCCACATGAGTGCATGAACAGAATAAGAGAATAAAATGCAGAAAATGGGAGTTAACAAATTAAATAAAACAAGGAGCAACTTAGCAAAAGAGACTGAAGATCAAAGCAGTTGGCAGTAGCCACAGGAAACAGAGACCAGCCTGACCAGAAGACTATGTCAGTAGTCAAAAGGGAGATGAGATAGGACACTAGCATCCAAATGATGAAAAAACTAACATACTCCAATTTGGAGGGCATGGATACTTCTTATGAGACATATGATAATATTTTTCATTACTAGAAATTTGAATAGTGATGAATATGGTCAAAAGAAAAAAATAATGAGTATCTGACTGATCAATCTGGTGGAGGAAGAAAGCCCTTAAATTTAAACAGCAAATAATGCTGCACACACACACTTAGATATTCCTATGAAATATGTATAGCTGAAATCAATAGCTCTATTGTAAATAAAGACTTTCATTTTATAAGGAGAAAGAAAACATGACAAACAGACAAACCCAACTCAGCATTTAGACAGCAATCAAAATTTGCACTCAAATCATCACAGAGAATCCTGGAAGCTGCTAGCTGAAAATAATAATACAAATTATTTACCCCTTTCACTCTTCTCTTTGGCAGTGTGGCACTCATGAAACTGCCATTTGTTCCATTAGGATTCATTATCATGTACACAGAGCCTCCCACACAACGCTATTGCTATTTGCCACCTCAAAGTAAGCTAATAGCATTTTCTAAATGCAATTAGAACCTTTTAGGAGAAAGCTCAAGCTGTGTTTGGATAATATGAAGTTAACTCTCTACTACATTTCACAGACAGGCACACCAAAGCTAATAAATTCTTCTCATGTCTTCAGATTATTAACACACCTACTGGCAATGTCAAGATGTTAGTTTAAAGAATTTCAAATATGAAACAGTTCAATAATCTGGTTTATAACAGCTGACTGACAAAGCTAATTAACTGCCCGGATAAAATTCTTTATAAATGAAGCGACTTCAATCTGAACATATTTCCAAGAACAAAATGGTTTTTTGTCTTTCTCTCTTCTCCCTCATATTTTCTCTGTTCTGGCCTTTTTCATCCCATCTAATCTTTGCTAAAAGGTTTTGAGGTGGTATTTATATATTGTTCTTCCTATGATTTGATGGTTTCTTATTTTCTGCGTCCTTTGTAGCTTCC
>NW_010355269.1:0-1579 GCF_000700745.2 Antrostomus carolinensis | reverse complement strand
GATCTTATCTCTAAGAAAATCTGTGTAAGGTTCAGTGAACTGAGTGCAAACAAACCAACTTGGCATCTGGTAAGGATCTTGAGGAACAGTGTTGTATTAAAACTTCCTCCAGTACATGTTTAGCTGATGCCCAAGCCAATATATCAAGAATTAAAAAGTGACTCTTCAAGGCCATTGCCAGCCCATCCCAGAAATGTTGAGCACTACTGATAACCCCTAGCACAATCAATAAATGTTCTTTTCTTATAAATTAGGGTCACACTGTGCAATAGTTTTGAAATGTTCTCTTTCAAAACAAAGCAAGGTTGCACACAGCTGTTTCAGTATATATGGGCTTCAAATCAGCACATCAATTAAACTTGAGTAATCCTGTTTTTTTCCTCTAGGTTGTTTCAGTTGAAAACAGCATATCCCATCCTCTATTCAGGTGATAGATTGGTCTTCTTTGTGCTTTTTTTTTTCTAATTATTATTTCTTCATGGGCTTTCCCCCTTTTTCCCCGAACAGACAGTGGCTCCAGAACTCACTCGCACCTTACAATTCCCACTCTTCTCATTAAAAACCTCCTGATCCCATCATCACACAACAGGGATCAGATCTTCACAAGAATCTGTCCTCTATATTTCAGATAAACAGAGATGCACAGACAATTTTAAAAAATAAAAAAATTGTGAGGGAAGGAAAGTAGTGGAGAAGAGTTACTCTTTTTTCACAAGACCATAAATATTTTAGTGCCAAAGCAGCCAAGCTGTCTAGCTAGCCTAGCATGCTATCTCGAGTAATATCCAGTACCGCATTTCAAAGAAAGCTGCACAAAATCTGCAATAATTGGACAACTGTCTGCACTGTTAATCTTGCCTGTTTTCAGCCAAGTTGGTACCTCTCTTCCCAAGTCCTGCTTCAACCAGCTGAGAAGCCCTTGGCACTCTGTCTCGGAGGTGACCCTGGCAGGAGGCTTGCTCAATGGCTTCCTGACTCCTGGCAGGTTCTCTTTTCTTTCCCAGGTGAGATGACAGCAGAGAAGTCTGTCAAGCCTTTTTCTGGCTCCAGCTTATTTGATCAACAGTAAGGGGAGCTGGCGGGAGATGGCAAGGAGAGGCAGGCTGCCTCTGGTTTGTCAGAGGAGAACATAGCCCCAACCCTGCGTCAGGGAGATGAATGCCTGAAGTGAGGCAGAAGTCCACCACACCTCTCCCCATGCTCATGGTGGTGGGATGGGGACCTTCTGAGCTAGGATTGTGAGTTATTATTTCTACACAAGCATCAAAAATAACTCCCAGTCATGGACCACAGCCCCAGGGTGGTGGCTGTGCTGCTTCACATTCCCTGTCACTTTTCCACAACATAAAGAGATATTACAGGCCTCATGGTTAACATTTAGGTCAAGGTTAAGTGCGGGCACAGTCAGCTCCTTCACCACCACATGCAAAGTTCAGTACTTCCCAGTGAAATGCTATTTCCCATTCCAGGATACTGTCTAACATCACTGTCGTAAAACAGTAAGGATTAAAATAACAGATCTTTCTATCCCCTTTTCCCTTTAAAAAGCTACATTAAGAAAAAGAGAGAGAGAGAGAGA
>NW_010355268.1:0-1585 GCF_000700745.2 Antrostomus carolinensis | reverse complement strand
ATTCTTTTTTTTTTTTTTTTTTTAAATAAAAGGATAAATAGGCATTTTGCATTAGATTATATCGAATTTTGTCAGAATGGAGCTGGCTGGGGAATTTGCAGATAATAACAGTTATGTGGTGGATACCTGAAATTTTAATGAGGGTTTTTCAAGCTCAGAGGCACATCTCATGAAGGCGCAAGGGCTGTAGATGTTAGTGAGCCTTGCTGGGGAGTGTGTGAGTGATTTGTCCCACTGCTGCCTCTGTCAGAAGAAGAATGTCACTGTGCCAGCAGAAGCCCAAAGTGATACTCACATTGGGTTAGCAAAGAACGGAGTGTGTGCACAAAGGGGAAGAAAAAAGGGACACCTTCACACACACATGCACATGAGACTAGAAACCATTTGTCCAAATGAAAATTTTCTCAAGGACTGCGTTTAATTTAGTGAAAAAATTACCCCACCAAAATGCAATTTTTCTTAGTATTCCCCAAGAAAATGCCCAATACAGGAAAATAACAGAATAATCCAAGAGACTCTGAGAAGGTGAATGCTCAGAATCACTTCTTTCTATCCTACCTGAGCAGATGAGAAATTTGAATCCAGTCATCCCACACCTCAGAGTAGGGCTCTAGACACCAGACTGTCAGTGTATTCTGGGGAAGGCAAGGGGTTGTTTTGTATCAGTAGCTGAAAACACATTTGCAAAACTTCAGTTCTGTTCAGCATCAGACTGAAAAATATATTTTGAAACCTGAATTTTCCACTAAACACAATTCTGGACTTGTTGCCATTCTACTTCAGAGATCAGCACCTAAAATTGTGCAATGGTCTTTTGATTACCTACAGAGTCTTGGTTCATCTCTATATGTAAAAAGGTAATTCAGGTCATTCAGTTGTAAATAGAAAGATGATTTCTGGCAGGCACAGAAATGCATGTGGGAATTTATTTATTTTCTACACTGAATGAAGTTCTTAATGGTAACCATTCCTGCCTAAAACACAATCACAGCTAGTGATAGCCAAGCATTCACCACGCTGTTCTTTTGAGATACATAACCATCATGACAAAGAAGTATATAAAGAACAGTTAGTGATAAGAAAGCTTTAGTAAAAATGGGTTCTCTGCTGATTGCACTTAAAGATTTCCAAACTCCTAGTGTTAAAAAGCTCACGATGAAAGAAATTCTGCTTTTAATGATATCTAAGTTATGCACAACCACTTTGACGAGAATAAGCATAAGGCCAACAATTTAAAATGTTTAAGGGTCCCAATGGAGTATTTAGTACTACAGACTACAATATCCAAGTGTTGGAAGTATAGTGACTTCTTATATTCTTCATGATTTTTCTTTTCCCTGGGAATAATTATTTTAATATAAAAACTCACCTTAAAGTGACAAGCCCATTTTTTCCAGTTGTTGGTTCTGGGGCAGCCTTGGCATTGTTATAATTTTGCAAAGTAACGAGAATGCTGTGGGTGTTTTCCATGACAACAGGGGATCAGTAAGAGAGTGAAATTGATAGAATATGGGGATGTTCAAATCAGGCACCTTTGCAGGAGTGACTCAGGGAACCATCCTGGTTTGCTAACTTTTTATCCACA
>NW_010355267.1:0-1608 GCF_000700745.2 Antrostomus carolinensis | reverse complement strand
TTCCAACCCAAACAAGTCTGGGATTCTATGATTCTATAAACTTTAATACTGACTTTGGTTACAGTCTGACACCAGGTTGTCTACTGTGCTGGCACAGTTACCTGGACCCCTGGCAGTGCAGATGGAGATAGTCTGGAGCTGGAAGCAAACAGATCAGCTGTGGCAGGACGTGTGCTGTTTGGACACACCTGTGTCTATACACGAGCTGACAGACTTGGTGATAGCCTGGAAGGAGACCCTGATGAGCTCCAGTGGAGCTGGCTGCTGTGGCCAACCTTCCCTCTCCCCTGAGGTGGTTACTGCTCTTGCAGGGAAGGAGAACTTAGTTTCCCCAGCTGGTACCAGACCTGGGGTCCTGACACCAACCATGGCAGCAGCAGAGTGCTGCACCACCTCTTGGGTGGGCTGTGCTGTGGGGCAGGCAGGTTCCTGTGTCAGTAGCCACAGTTGCCTCCAGTGAGGATCCTAGATTGGAGCCCAGAAGTCCTTGTCGAGGAGCTCTGGAGCAGAGCAGCGTGCCTGGTTCCTGCGTTGCCAGACCCTTGTTAGTCTCCCAGCTCAACGTGGCCATTCCGCTGCTCGCTGGCGCGACAGTTCCTTGTCTCTGGTGCTGTTTGTCCTTCCTGCCCTGTGCTCCTTGGCAAGACAGCGTTGGTTGGTAGTTAGAGCAGAGCTGCGGGGTGTGCTTCAGGGATTATTATTTTGTTTTGTTTTGAAACTTTCTGAAAACAGGTCTAATTCTGAAGCAGTGCAAGATGAATCGCTTTGCTGAGGGTGCTTCATGTGGCAGGGAAATGCTTGTGGGTACATCTGGCAGGTAGCAGCGTTGCAGAGTAGCCACGTAAGACATTTAATGGCCAGGGAATGACTTTCCAAGTTCAACTTCTTTCACTTTTTTCCTCTCACTCTTTTTCCTTTCTTATGTTGCCCATCTCCTTCTGCATTTTAGAGGTGAGCACGACTGCATATGTTTTAATTCCTGTGTAGCCTCCTAAATATATTGTCTTCCCACTGGGAATGCTGTGCCTGCCTTGCAGCCTGCTGATTCACAGCACTGGAGGTGAGCAGGGAGCTGGTGGATGGATTGTGCCCCAGACTCCTGAGCCGTCAGGTGGTGGTTACAGTCCCCTGGACAATTCCTTTGCTTGTCATGGAGCGTGTATGAGTTTTTCCCCGGAGGAGCTGCTAACCTTTTTAGGAGCAACATGACTGTGGGGCTGCTGATGTGCATTTAGCAAGGAGCCATTTTGCTGTGATCTGAACAGCTTTGGTGTAAGCAGACAGCTGAGGTGGGAGGAGAGAAATGTTGTTTGTGATGCAGGAGTGGAGCAGGTACGTTCCTGTACCCCCACAGCAAAGGGACTGGCAGCAGCAGTGTCCTGTGTCACCATTCCTGTGCCTGAGAGGCAAGAAATATTGATTAACATGACATTTCACTGGCATTTCTCCTGGTGTACTGGGAGCATTAGTCAAATTCTACCTTCAGCAGTGAGAAGTAATGAGATAAATTTCCATCCTCAGAAAGATCTCTATCTGCTGTTGTGAAGTGATTGGGAGACTGGAAGATCACAGAACCACAGACTGGTCAGGGTTGGAAGGGACCTTAAA
>NW_010355266.1:0-1604 GCF_000700745.2 Antrostomus carolinensis | reverse complement strand
AACTCCTCTCAAACTTTGCGAAGTTTTCTGCTTTGTCTGTGTGCATACATGGATAAGTGTATTTCTGAGACTTGTGAGTTTTATGACTCATCTATTTTTCACAAAAATTGCAGGAACTTTGTGGTATTGTTGGAGCACTTTATACCTGGTGCATCTTGATATTATTGCTTCAGGTACTAACTGCATAATAAATAAGAATTTGCAAGTTCTTATACAAGAACTCCTTATGGCTCAGATTTTTAACCCCAGTCCCTGGACTCAGAGCGTAATTACCCTTGTCATAAGACAGGTGATAACAACCTATGAAAACTTTTCTGATGGATGACTGAGAACAGAAACAAAAATTCTTTTCTTACCAGCACTTCTGGGCATCCCACGATGTCATCTTTATCTATTCAGCTTTTAGGTGGGAGGGAAGGCATGAGATTTGACTGAGTGGCAGTGCAAACCTCATTATCTTCCCACATTATGTCATGTTTTTCTGGACACTTATCAAATATATCCACAGGTGAAGAGGTGTATTTAAATTCCATTGGAAAAAATCTGGAACAATTCTGACAGAGTGGTATTTTCTCCTCATTTATTCAGTTAGCACAAATCTAATGGAAGTACAATGCATTGTTAAGATCTCAATTTGAAGAAACCCCATACAAATGTACCAACATAAATTACCTCTGTGGAGCTTCTTTGTTGAGTGACTGTGTAGTTGTTAAACTTTTATTTTTTAACCTGAACAAGAGGCACTGTTTAATATATTTAATTTCTCTCTCTTTTGTTAGCACAGCAGAGTCAGGGGGACAGCTGCTTTGTCTGACCTCCGCTCCATGGGAATAGTAACTAAAATGGGTTTAATTAACTATGTAGTATTGACGTAATTAGTTATCCCAGTGATTATACTTCCTTAATAAAAGCACTTCATTTGGGATGCATTTCTCTTCTGCATATGCAGAGCCCTACACCTATATTTCATAACTGTCTAGACATCAGAACAGTGTGCATATTTTAGCATCGGCCCTTGAGAGAGAGGTTATCTCGCATGGCTTAAGATAATTGGGAAGAAATGATTTTGCCCCCTGGTTTCAGACTCACTCGCCTACTGAAAGTAAAGGAGTTGGGGGGAGGGACAGCAGCTCAGTTTGGGGAAACCAAAATGAGGAGGGGGGAAGGGAACCACGTGCTCAGGCACTGGCTCTTTATAACTTTTGGAGCCCAGAGACAGTAACACTAGAGGCAACTGAGAAAGTTTACCCTGCAGGCAAAGTAGATGCTGTATATCTGGTTTATTGATATGTATTTATGTACACAGAACTATTACTGTAGGTGTTTAAGACATAAGCCTACTTCCATTGTGTTATATTTACATACATCAAGCCTCAGTAACTCTGTTACTGAGTAACACAGCCAAATTGACAATAAGGAATTAATTTGTTTTCAATTTGGTTTTGTTTTTTGGTAGGTTTTTTTAATTTGTTTTCCTGGGAAGGCATTGTTCATTGTGTTTCACCCCTCTGGCTAATCTTGAAGAGCAACGCTACAAGAAGGAGAGATTACCATATGAAAATGTCATTTTATATCATATGAATACCTCAAGAAAAAAAAAAAAA
>NW_010355265.1:0-1605 GCF_000700745.2 Antrostomus carolinensis | reverse complement strand
CTTGAATTTTACTTTCAAGAGTAATAAGCCACAGAGATCCAAATAGAGACACAGACCAAAAAAACCCCACCAAACCAACCAGCAAACAAACAGAAAACCCCCCAAACCCAGAACGAAAGTATTTCCTGCTTATTGTTACAGGGTCTGACTGGCCTTAAAGAAAAAACAAACAAAAAAACCAAACAACATTGAGTAGCTCAGTTCTGAATATTACACATACAACTGCATCCAAAACCTTCAGGCAGCTTTGCAGGAGCAGCTACGTGTAACTGAACAGCTTTATGCATTTGAGAAATAATCAACCTGTACAGTTAAAAGTTTTACATTTATAAGATATAAGCTCCACATTTTTAAAACAAGATGATAAGTACAGGGTGTGTTGCTACATTTCCATTTAGATAACTGTTACAGGAACTCAGGAATAATCCCCAAATGGCACACTCGAGACAGTAAAACACAATTATGCTTTCTGAGCAACTTAATGGATGTTCTTTAAAGAAATATTAAGGGAGTAAAAGGTTCCTAATGTGAAGTGCTCAAAACATTTTAGAAGCTACGTGGCTTTGTGTGCCAAAAGCCAAGTAAAAAAATCAAGGATGAGGGGAAGTAAAAGGAATATGAGCAGGGTTAAAAGCAGAAGAGGGTGTAGAAAGTCCGTGGAGAATGGAGTCCATGGAGAACGTGGATTAACAGACATTTTTACAAAGCAATTATCACTTCGCATCAAAGCAGAGTTCTGAAGTCTGTTAACAGTCCCTACAAATTTGTTCTTATCCTCCCACCTAAGCAGAGCCACAGGCATCCAAGTTCCTTGTTGCAGTATCAGCTTTGATGCTTCCAGTTTTGTTTTTATTTATGTCACAAGGTATCAGAGACAACAAAAGTTCAAAGAAGCGCAGTTGACACAGTGGGATGGTGGCAACATTTGTGATGGTTCTTAGTTCCTAGAGATCACTCCATATCCTAGATTAACCCATGAGAAAATGTGCAGATCCTAGACAATATTCTTCCAACCCCCAAGGGCTCTTTTCCAAGTGTTTGGCTATCAAGCCCAGTCTTTTTCAAACACTGACAGGAAAATAAGAGTATTTGTATTTAAACACTGTTCCCAAGCAGGAATTCACATTCAACAACAGTGAAATGTCACAAGCAAGACCCCTGCAAAGCTGGCAATCTGCTGGAATTACAGCTTTATGAGGATCGCTGTATAATTAACACAAAGCAAAGGCTTTTATATAAAGCTGCAAAACAAGGAAAAGGTTTTCACACAACAGAAGCATAAAGTCTGAGGGCACAACAGGCAAGGGAGCTGAGCTAATTGTTTGTGGCATTAGAAGAGCACGCTTGTTTGCTCTGAACATCATCAGACCCTCCCGTGGTTTATTTGATGCATTAAAAGAGCAGAACACTCCCCAGTTTTTGTCATGTTGGTGAATTAATGCAGCTCAGGGACGAGCACAAGGGCTCACAAGTTCAATGATGGAAGAAGGTAGAGAGGAGCCACTCAGCTCACTCGTGTTTCATGAAACCGTAAAGTGAGTGATGGAGCCAAACTAGTGGCTCATTCTTAATCGTAAAATCCCAGACTGGTTTGGGTGGGAAGGG
>NW_010355264.1:0-1597 GCF_000700745.2 Antrostomus carolinensis | reverse complement strand
ATCCCTAATATTCTGTGATTCTGTGATCAGGAAGGAGGTGCTGAGAAAGACAGAGCCTGGTTCTTCTCAGTACTGCCAAGTGAAAGAAGAGGCAGTGGGCAGAAACTGAAATACCTGGGAAATTCTGTCTCAACAAAATAGAACACTTTTCTGCTGTGGGGTGGTTGAACGCTGGAGCAAGTTGCTGAGAGAGGTTTTGGAATCTTGATCTCTGGAGATACTTGAAGCTTAACTGGACACAGCCCAGGGCAACTTGTAGCAGACCCTGCTTTGAGCAGGAGGGTGTGTCTAACAGACTAGACAGTCCACAGAGGTCCCTTCCCACCTCAGCTGTTCTGATGTTGTGGTTGCCATTGCAGTCTGTCATCAGGCCAAGAGGAGAAGAACGCAAGCTCCATTGTACCGAGTTTTCTTTTGTCAGGAGCCACCTTCTGTTCCTAGGAATCTTTTTGCTCTGACTGCTGCCAAAGACTCATTAAGCTACCTAGGGTCCAGCAGCAGCATCTCCTTCCTCACTCTCCTCAGAATCAGGTGACAATTTTCAATTACAATTTAGCAATGTCAGTAAAGTCAGTAAGGTCTTGTTTGAACCACAGCTGTGGACTGCTATGAAATCCTGAACCACAGTTTTCCACTGAAAAAGTAAACAGTAGAAATAGAGAAATCTTCTCCCAAAACACACACTAGTGGAGACACTCACAAAGTCTAGCACCGAAGCAAGCACCTAACACTCTTGAAAACCCTGTATCAAAGAGAGTAAATACTGACCTCTGGCTCTAGTGTGGGAGCCAGGAACAGACCTATACACATTGCTTTGTCTGGAAAGCCACTAACACACCACCAATAATAAAAAGTTTATAAATTTATAAGTGAACCCCAGATGGTTCAATGAAAGGCTACAAATATTGCTTGAACCTGCAGAATGTTAAAACAATCAACACTTGAAATGACACCAGGTTGTCCCAGGTAACTTGCTGAAAACTGTGACAGCCCATGCTGCAGAACTTGTCTCCTTTACAAGACACCACAGATCTCAACACATCCACTGTAGCCCTGCCATTTTACTACACCCATTCCCATGTCTTTGTTATCTCTCTCTCGCTTTCCTTACCTATTTCTTGGAGCCAGAGAGACAGCAGTTAACTGAAATTACCTGTTAAGTGTTCTCCATTAGAATCTGTTTTCCAGTAAGTTTGAGCAAAGCCTGCCAGGTAAGATGGACTACCTGAAGAACATACTACCAAAAAAAGTCAGAAGTAATTACCACAATAGACAAATGTTTCTGCATTTTTTATCTGTAGACTTTGAAGTGTGATGCTTTGTTGGTCGGGTGCTTATGAGAATGACTGGTCTTTCACCACAGTAGATTTTAAAGTACAAATGAGTGCAGCGCAGCAATGTGCTATCAGCAGTGATTGAATGCAAGAAAAACATGCACGCAAACCATTATTCCTAGTTAATGAAGATTTTCTTGTTGTTTGATAGGGCACGTTCTAAAGAGCTTTGAAATCTTTAAAACTCAACATTTTGTCTTCACTTACCCTCTTGCAGAGTTAGATATAGGACTGTATTGGGTTCATGTGGCAAGGTTTTGGTA
>NW_010355263.1:0-1600 GCF_000700745.2 Antrostomus carolinensis | reverse complement strand
ACAAAAAAGAAAATAAAATAAAAATGACAAATAAGACAGATTTACTTGGTCCACAGGAGCTAAGTGGTAACAACCTTGCTAATGTACTTTTGAAATATTACTTTACCACCTACCACACATCCTCACACAGAAAACATTGGAGGCATAGTTTGAGCTTTAGCCTCTTTGACTTAAGAGGCTTTTTCGAACCACATTCTAACTACTTCTTCAGCAAGACTTTTATTCCATTCCTTTTCTTGTTTCTCTGACATCACTTTATTAAGAACATTAGGAAGGATTGGTATTAGAGAGTGGGGTTATGCCGGCCGTCTAAAGTCCATTTAATATCAACAGAACCAGACTTTTTCTTCCAAGGGACAATTAATCTCTTTTTGTGATAGCAAATAATATAGTTGTCCACGTCTAAGTGTTTAGAATCTTTTGAGATGTTTTATGGTATCTAAGACCCACTGAGTTTTGACAGATATGACAGGAAACCTGTAGGAGAACTGGACTCATCTGGAGGAAGAGCTGGAGAATACCAGAAGACAGGACAAGATAGCTATGGGTGGTCCCTTGACTTGCACACCAAGTGTCTAGAACAAGTAGAAGGGATCTGGAAGTGCCTGGCATTCTCCACAGATAATAGTTGGAATTTAAAGGTGGCATATTGCATTTTACATGACTACAATTGGATTAATCACCTTCCTCTCCCTATAATCAGTGGAGAGGAAAAGGCACTTACAGGATATAGTTTCTCTCACCTCAGAGTAATGATGAATCATCCCTTAAAAGTGTGTGCTTTTCTCAACTATAAAGGAAATCAAGGATAAAAGTGTTTATACACGTGTCTACGTCGTAGCTTTCTAGAACTAGTTAGCATATGCGTTACATCTTGAATGACCAGCTTTAGACTTCTAAACCTAGGGACTCTGAAAACTTGCCAAGGGCATTTACAGCTATGATGTAGGGAGTCAAACTGAATTAACAACATAAACCTCAGCTTCAAAATGTATGGAAGGAAATAGAGCACTTATAGCATTGATGCTGTTCCTCTTGAGGTCAATAAGGACGTTGCCATGATGGTGAGAAAACACATTAGGAACTAACAAGTCCCTGTTTGCTTGCATAAGGAAATCTTAAAAAACCAACCAAACAAGCAAACAAACCAACCACCCTATGATTTTGCCCAGCTTTGTCCTTGCTTATGGGAAGTATTTAACTTAGATACCTACTTTAGTGCTATCTAAGCACTAGAAATAGATGTATTTCCATGAGACTCCACCTCCTGAACACACTAAGATCAGCTAAGTACCTAACAGGACTTAAACTCTATTGAATTATTTTTTTCACTCCAGCACCTCTGGAGATATGCTAACATCAAATGAATGATCCTCAGAGATGTCTTCAACAGAAACATTATGGAACTGTTCTAGAACATGAAATACTTATGTGTGAAAGTAGGTAACCACAATTAAAAGTGAAAAGGAAACTCACTCTGATTTTTCTATTGCCCAAATTGAAGGAGAGAAAAAGAGAGGAGGAAAAAAAATAAGTTTGACTGTGTCAGATATGCAGATTTCTCACACAAAAATGTACTGTAAAGGAATTTAATTGTGGT
>NW_010355262.1:0-1599 GCF_000700745.2 Antrostomus carolinensis | reverse complement strand
TTTTTTTTTTTTTCCCTCTAATGTCTCAAGAGTGGTATTCAGGCTTTTTGGCTTTATGAATCAATTTCCTTTTGGCTTTCATTCCTTCAGTCTCTCTTCGTACAAACAGTTTCAGTAAACAAGAATATGATACTGCAAATGGAAGTCTGCATTTTTGGATAAGACACAAGCAATGTGAAAAATGGAGAATAAGGAACCTAATACAGTTCTAAAATCTGGAGGGTGTTTATTTTTTCTTTGCCTAATTTATCAATAATGTCCAAATTCTTTTTGTGCTGATGTTCTTAGTATCTAAAAGGGTATGAAATTGCATCCATTTTTTGTATGCAAAAATTACAAACTTTATAACTGACTGTTTGGCATTCAAATATGACTCTCAGATATCTAGCACTTCTGAAACTGTGTCTTAAGACTTCAAAGAAGCCTCAAGCGACCAGATCTGTTTCACTTGCAAAATAAGTCCTGTTTAAAAAAAAAAAATAGTAATTTGATTATGTAAAGATTTGGTCTCTAGAGAAGCAATCAAACGGGAAAGGATTAGCCTTTTAAACAAGGCACTCTTCTGTGCTCCATAAACTCCTGTATGAGAGCTATGAAATGTAGAGAGTATGTCCAAATTAGCTTAAACCTCTTTAGGTGAAACATTGAAATGGCTAATTCTGTCTTACTCTCTGCTGTTGTTATTTTGAGTATTCCAGGTATATCTGTGACTCTCCAAAGTAGCTTTATTTTTCAAGAACTGCTATCTCCCTTTGGAACCAGAAATTCAGCTCCAAGTCACCTGAAATAAACACCCAGTACTGCATTTAACAATTGCAGCACCATCAGCTCTGTAAAGCTGATTTTTTGACAGTGTACACCAAATTGTCTGCTTAATTACAATAGGTTTCTACAATTTAATGCTACTGACATTAACATATGCCAAGTACACGTAAATGTGGATATTCAAGTTCAAAATGTTTTACTTTAAGATGAAGTAGATATTGCTTTATGGCTTTATTATCTCTTTGCTGAAAGAAATCTTAATGGAGGTACAGGACCAATAAAACAGTACAACACTGTAGCACATTTATGTTAATTCAGACAAAGCTACAGAAATAAACTTTTCTTTTTTTTTAGTTTTGAAAAAATATTGGAAATACAGATATAATACAGAAATAACCAAATACTGACAATATTTCAGAACAGTCCACCAAATGGTAGAAAACACGGTTGTAGCACCCCAGCTCCCATGTTCAGATAAGCTATGCACATTCTGACAGGTTGATGTTTAATCTGTTCTTAAAACCCTTAAGTGAAGAAGGCTTCACAAACCTTCCTAAGTAGTCTAATCTGCCACCTGTCTACACTGTTCACAAGTTTAAACTAATGCCTGAACTAAGCCTGTAGTTTCTTCATGCTCCTATTCTGTCAGGAGCATATCACATGTGAAATGTGTCCCCCCTCCCTACAAGTGGCAATACATTCCTCCCTCCCTTTGAGCCCTGATGGTTATTTATGCCAGTTCAGCAGTTTGTTCTCCTGACTATGAATCAGAGTGTTGAAATGACATGTTTTTATTTAAAGGCAAGACTTTTTCTTTTTTTCTGTTTTTTTCTG
>NW_010355261.1:0-1600 GCF_000700745.2 Antrostomus carolinensis | reverse complement strand
TTTTTTCCTGTATCGAGCCTCTCTATTAACTGAGATAGTTTAAAATTATTTTTTATACTAGATGTCTTTACACATGATTACAGCATTAACTATTGAGTTTACAGGCTTTTTTCTGACTGGAAAAAATGTTTAAATGCAAAATCATGCTGAATGCTAGTGAATCTTGTTTTATTTCTTCATGACTCTGAACTCCTGTGTTGCAACATGTCAGGAAAGGACTGTGTCTTTGTTGTTATTTTGGACACTTCTGACAAGAAGCATGTATTCTTGTTTTCTTACTCTTATTTTCAAGACTGCTAAAAACAGAAAGAATAAAAAAACCAAACCCACAAAGCAGAGCAATGCTTTATTCTGTCTCCAAACTTTTCTCCCAGATGAGGGAAGGGAAGGCCACAGGAATCTCTGCTTGTGTTGCTGTCCTGGTGACTGGCGTTGTGGCCAAGCAGTCCCCCGTCTGTGATTGCTGACCTCCCTGGATGCTGCAGTCTGTCCTCTGAGGCCTGACTCTGCCACAAAACATCCTCCTTTGGAGGCTGCTGTTCTCACTCATGCCAGAGGCAGCCGAATGGAAAATGTGGAGTGGCAGATCTGGGGCATTCACAGCCTGCCTTATCAAACTCTTCCATGTACATAGGGAAACAGAGTGTAGAGCTGAGAGGATGGAGAGGAGAAATAAATGCTAGAGAAGTTGGCGGCAGAGCACGAAGAAGAGCGGAGGCTGCTGAGGTCAAGCTGGCTAGGGCAGCACGACCAGCCCTTCTTGAAGAGGGGCGTGCTGTGACTCGTTAGTGACCTCCTCTGTTCGACTCGAGAGGTAACAGTAAAGGAGCACTGTTTCCAAGGGCCTGTGTTAAATGCTGCCCAACCTGTGTTTCACTTGTCAAAAAGCTGAATTACTTTAAGTCTCCAGGTGGGAATCAGTCTGTGCCCTTTTCAAGGGTTCATTACTGCGGCTGTTATCTTGACTGGGTCTATTGTTTTAGAAACTTTTCTGTTCCAGTGTATAGTTTAGCATGCAGTGATGGTTGAAAGAGAAAATGAGATTGTTGCTCTCCATTTATAACATACTGTAAGCGTGACTATGTGCAAATTGTCCGGGTTTTTTGGATGATGTCCCTCATGTGCATTAGTGAGGATCACTCTGTGATTTTAGCTTTAAGAACTGTAACTGTTTTGCTGAAGACCAGCTCTAGCTAACTCTTAGTCATATGATTAAAATAAGAAAACATTGGTAAAAAATAGTCCTTTCTTTTTTCAAACATCCTAACATTTGTAATTCCATTTAGGCATTCCTTAGCCATCTTGGGAAGGGGCTGGGTGGTGTGGACGAGGTAAGAGTACCCTGAGGGGTGAGAAGAGAAGGAAAAAAAGCAGAAGTTGAAGGAACAATTTTTACTCATTTAATCCCCAAAGTGTTCTGACATTCTGGAAAACTAGATACTGACTTCCAGTAGCCCCAGGCAACTTCAGTCCTCACAGCCAGCACTTACTTATCAGATCATCATGAATATTATTGAGTTGGCAGATTTACAGGAATATTCTGTGGCAATTTCTCTAGTATATGACACTGTTGGTTTGTAATTACAATCCCCTTTTTTTT
>NW_010355260.1:0-1606 GCF_000700745.2 Antrostomus carolinensis | reverse complement strand
GGGGTTTAGGTGGGCGCAGCTTGCCGGGCCCGCCTGACGGGACAGGTGACGGTCCTGTGTGGCCGCTTCAGTGCTACTGTGTGTCTGTTCGCAAGCGGCTCCACATCCAGCAGGAGCGGCCGCTGAGGAGTGGGAATCAGGGAGACAAGGTTTGCAAAGAGGTTGTGTCTCAAATTAAACCGAACGGCCTCAGAAAATGGATGAGCTCTTAGGTGCGCACGCCGTAGCCCCCGGTGCAGTGCGCCTGCCGCTGCGCCATGCGTGAGGAGCAGAGTGGAATCAGGAGACTGGGAAGCAGAGGAATTTACCACAGAAACAAGGAGAGCAGTCGGTAAAAGGCACCTGGGAGCAGCTGTGCAGTTAGCCGGGTTCACGGGCAGCTGAGTCCTGGTGTGTCCTTCCCTCCCGAGAACCCCATGGGGGAGCGTTTGTGAGGAGCCCGTGTCACGCACGCTCAGCAGTGGCTGCGCAGAGGAGATGTTAGTGCCAGGCAGGTACTGGCTGGTAATTTCCAGTGTTGTGGGGTCAGCTGGGAGTGTTCACGGGCATCCAGACCCGAGGCCTGGCTGTTGTGCATCTCTTCAGTCGACTGCAGGGTGAGCATCGCCTGCTGCTGCAGGGGGGCTTCCCTTGCCATTGCCTGCCCACAGTGACCCAGCCTCACCCTCCGCGGTTTGTGAGGTCACAGCTTCAGGTGGTATGGCCGCAGGGCGTAGTGCCAGTAGGCTGCTGCTTTTAGAGTGACTCCAGGCCTTCTTCTGGCTTAAAGAAGGAGATAATGAACAGGTGGTGGATGTCCCAAGAGTGAATACAAAGAACAATGCACTTGTGACAGCCCCTCACTTGCTACTGAAAATGGAGTTGCTTAATGAGTGTTATGTTCCTCTAAGGGTTTTTTCTGCTTCATTTCTTGGGCTAGGACTGTGCAATTGTTTTCGTGGTTCCTTCCCCCTGGTGTTACAGTAACTGTTCTTTTATGTATTTTTATACTATTTTTTTGGTGGCATAATGGATAATTCTGACCTCCTTTTTTGAGAACCCTACTTGCCTCCGGCTTCTCCACAGAGGTTAGGGTGGAGAAGATTAGTCTTGTTTTCTGCTTCAGATGTAATGCTGCTTTCCTGTAAGCAGCTCTGGGCTGGACTGCAGAGTCAGTATTTCAATGTGTTTAAAAATGCAGAAGCTGCAATAAATGCAACTGAAAGGTTTGGTAATCATGAATGAAAGGGAACAAGCTTGTTACTTTGTCCTGCTTCCTCAAGGAAACTGAAAATGTGGAGCACTAGTTTTAAGTAAAAATTTAGGGGGTTTTTTGCCTCTGTAGCACATATATTTTTAAGCAGCTGTAACACAAATGATTAGGTATAAATGACAAATATAGCATAATGGGAAGTCTAAGAATAGTATGTTTTCCATGTGCTAATAAAAAAAATATTGTGAACAAAAAGAATTACTGCTGATCCAAAGGGCTTTGGACAGCCAGAGATGAAATGATCAGGACTCTCACTATAGGGTTAAACTGGGCAAGTCCACTTGCTTTCCATTGATAAAATGTGAGTTTATTTGCATGGAGTTATAGAATCATAGAATGGACCTTAAAGATCAT
>NW_010355259.1:0-1593 GCF_000700745.2 Antrostomus carolinensis | reverse complement strand
TGAGCCTACTTTTGAGGAGCCATGAGAAGTGTAGGCCAGTGGGTGCCCTGGCCACTCGCAGGAGGCCATGGTGTGGTTTGAGATGCCAGCTCATCTTCCGTGTTGGCAATGGTAGAGCAGCAGACACAGAAGCAATGGGTATGTCTTCATGAAGACTCTATCCCAGGTCTGTCACAGGGCGCTTAGTGGACAAACGTACTTCAGGTGGAAAGCTGTCCTTTTAGTCTAGTCATATTTGTGCTTGAGTAATGGCTAGTGTCAGAAGTCAAGTGTTACACATATGAAGTAGCTATGACATTTAATTTATTTTCATCTACTTCTCATTCATTTCCCTATTTGTTACGTGTGCTCAAGAATGTTAGTGTTCTTTGTTCCTCAGACCTTTCTTACTGTTACTTTTTAAAATTTTTTATTAAAAAGCCAGAGAACCCTATGTCAATCCTGTTAACAAGTCTTTCTGCTACTTAACTGGCCTGGTTTAGTCTATGCTTATTTCTTCTCTCTTTTGTATAAATAGCATAGATAAGTTTGCCCTTCCTTTAAGAACTGTTAAAACTTTTTGGTATATGCATACCTGTATTTTTGCGTGAATATGAATGAAATGAAAGAGAATATGAATGAAAGTCGATGGGATGAGGAATGGGACTGTTGTCTGTTCCTAGATGGAGCCTGATCAGCAGTTCATAAATACAGTCAAGGGAGACTGGGTTTAACATTGTGGGGTACAAGTTCCTGCGACAGCAAATCCTGTGTAAATTGGGTTTATCCAAAATGCTGCATTAATTCAATTACAGCTTGAATGATATTTACTTCTGCTGGTAAAGTCAAATAACATGTTATTGACTCTTCCTGGGTAATTTCATAGTTTCTTGTTCCTTCCCTGTATCTCGTCTGGACAGCTGAAACAGGTTTGACATTTTATCTGGTTATTTGTTCCGTTGAAAGTAGAGGTGACACTTGCAGAAGAAAATGAGCTGCGTGCACTCTCATCACAGAGCAATACCATAGCCCTTCTTATCCTTCCTCTGACTTTTTATGCAACTGGATGTTTTGGGTTTTTTTAAATAAGAAATTTAAACAAACTGAGAATAAGTTAAGTCAAAGGCAAAATATCTGTATCTGGCTTTAGAGTTTTGGTTAAGATGTTATCATCCCTTGGTGCAGGTATCTCTGTTTAGAAAATAACTGGAAGAAAACAAACTGACTGGGAATTGACAAGTTTCAGGTGCTTTTCTTCAACACAGTGCTGGCTTTTTATGACTATGTGAGCAGGTGTACTTTCTCCCCACAGGTAATTGTGCTGTTGGTGGTCTGCATGTACAACTTTCAGGCAGTAATTTCTTATTTTTTTTTAATGCTGTGCTTTGTTTCTGAAGTGTTCTCTGAGTGGCCGTTTTAATTAGAAATGAGTGTACTCATCTATGTATCCTTTATTTAGATACAAATGTGTTTGATGTGTACGCACACAGGGCACATATGTCATATTTATTATAGAAACTTCCAAAATTTGGTTTTTGTTCCTCTAGAATATGTCTGCAAAGCATGTGTTTTTGTGAAATAATGCCATTTCTTGAGCCATTCCAATGCCCTTAC
>NW_010355258.1:0-1566 GCF_000700745.2 Antrostomus carolinensis | reverse complement strand
CTTCTTCCCACCAGCCAGTTAACAGTCCACTGCAGTTAAGCTGTTGTCTATGTCCATCAGTGGATAGGATTCAGATCAGTTTTCATCCTTCCTTCTTTCCCATTGGTATTTTAAGTCTTCCTGGAGAATTTTTCTACTTGTGCTTGCCATGGCAAGTATACAGGTTATACTGAATGGGATGAGACAATTCACACATATGAATATCCTGATCTTCATGAGTTTCATGATTAAAGACTTTGAGACACACCTACTTCTCTGTTGCTGTAGCACCTTACTCTTGTGATACAGCTTCACTCCAGACATAAGTTACAGCTGGAAGACAAGGTCTGAGGGTGCAAAGGGCAGGTTGGGGTAGTCAGAGGAGAGCCAGAAAATGTAGCGATTTCTTATAATGGACCTTCCTGGAAGGAATGTTTCCCAGGAACTTTCACAGTAATACTATGACCCTGACACATATGCATGTGGATGTCTTAGAATTAATTTGTTTACTACTGAAGAGACTTGGGTAACTTCTTAATAAACTGCACTGGAATTCAGGCTTTAAACTAGATTTGCCCCCCCCCCGCCCCCTGAAAATAACACTAGAAAAATATTAGTTGATTTGAATTATATAGACAAATTAGTAATTTTTAAAAAAATCGTACATTTGTCATTATTTTTCCCTCTCTTTTCTGTAAAGATTGCCCTTGAGAGCTAACATTTGTGTGGAATTTCTTGTTTTTTCAGAGGTAGCTGCTGAATTGTTTCTACAAATATTTCAATTAAGCAGGTTATTGGCATACTTGGCATTCAAAATTAAAGACACTTAAATGGCAACAGACGTCACACAGGAGGTTTTTGTTCCC
This sequence comes from Antrostomus carolinensis, assembly GCF_000700745.2. NCBI lineage: Eukaryota > Metazoa > Chordata > Aves > Caprimulgiformes > Caprimulgidae > Antrostomus > Antrostomus carolinensis. The sequence continues at coordinate 721 of NW_010355258.1, read as the reverse complement.
TGGTTGCATAAGATGTATAATTTTAGAATCTGAGCTGTATTGCCAAGTAGTTTTCCATGCCAAATGTGCTTCTCTAAATGCTCTTTAATATTCACATAAATTTTCCCCTTCAACATTCTTGTCAACAAAATTGTTAGACAGAATATTTAAAGGCAGCAAAACAAAAGGAATCCCAAAGTATAAAAGTGTAACCTCAGATGTATGCAAATACATGGCTGCATAGTCTGAGAAATGTACTGCTATCTCGTATGCACATATGAAGAAGCATAATTTTCAATATAAATGGTCAGCTACAATCATATCTTTAGGCAGACACTACTGAAAGGAACAAATATATTTCCTCAATATATTTTAGCAAGCCATAATGTTACAAGTAGGAATGCGAAAATAATCTAAATGTCTTTCATTCTCATCTGTTACTTGACTTTAATGTACAGGCATTCAGCTGTATAAACTCAACCTTCATTAATAGTAACCGAAGAAGCTGAGAACTAGATCACTGTCCCCCTTGTATAATCATCTCCCTAGATTCTGGTGTTATATAAATAATTATCCACAAAAAGTAAAGTGGTAAATGAAAAATTAGAGAGAAGGTCAAATTAACTTCTGAAATGTTAGGAGGTCTTAAAGCATCTGTCCCATCCTACTTCAGCCCATTGCGTATATCATGAGATAAGCTGAAATTAGATGCTCTGTCCCGATCCGATGTCGGGGATCATTT
>NW_010355257.1:0-1585 GCF_000700745.2 Antrostomus carolinensis | reverse complement strand
TAACAGTGAAGCAACCCTGTGCCTCTTTCTTTTCCTTTACTCTTCCCTAGGTACACTTTCCCTCACCTAGTTTGAACTCAATTTTCTGAAGCAGATTTATCACCTGTGTTCAAGAGATACCAGGTTTCCTCCAAAAAAGCTGACAATCCAGAATTCCCATGCCTTTAAGATGCTGACTAGCAACTATGAAAACAAACACAAGATTTTCAATATCTGTAGACAGATTTTACTTAAAAAGCATCTAGATACATGAGGAAATCAACTGCTTTCTTGCCAAAATAATGTCCTCAGTATTTACTCTAACACAGTTCCCCAAGGCTTAACTGGTCTGTTTGTTTGCTCATCATTTGTCCTGCCACCCCATAAAAAAGTTACTTCTGAAGTTCACAGTATCACCAGTTATATCAATGTTCTCCTTGTCCTTTCAACTTTGAGGATTTATCAAAGATTGTTGAATTCCACTTCAGCCTTCAAGTGCTGCATTTATATATCTGTTTTTCTTGTTTCATGGGAAACACTTCCAAGGAATTTTTTTCAGGTACATTTGTATCATTTCAGTTAACTTAAAGGATCTTCACATAGTTTCCTCTTCTTTGTCTGTTGCCAGAGCTTGGTTAACCACAGCAACACAAAAGTAGGTGTGTTAATTTGGCAGCAAAGGTTTCCAGGGTTTTATCCCTGCCAGAGTGCAGCCTCTGAACAAACACAGCCCAGCCACTCATGCCTCTCTGCAAAAAGGTTCCCAAAACAGCTGCACTGTGTCCCTCCGGAAAAAACCAGTCCTCAAATAGCACTGAGGTCTGCAAGTGCACCATCAACTGCTACTCCCCATGCCAAGCCCTCTCCCTCCCTACGTGGTACCAGACTAAACATCTCCACAGCTCTTAGAAAAGGTTTGCTCAGAGAGGGAGGACGGGGTAGAGAAGAACCAGCTCTTGGGGAGGTCATCAGCCAGGAAGGAGGCAGCTGACAGGGAGGATTAAGAGGCCAAAAAGGATCTTTGGGTCCATGTCTCTGTCATACGACTCACAGCTCTGTACAACGCAGCACTGTTGTGTGGTTTCTTTGTCACTGTTGCTGTTTCTGGAAAGTCTTAAGTGTCATCAGTAACAACTCTGCACTTCAACTTGGATGGCACCTTAAACTGAAAAAATATTCTATGACTCTCAATGCCACTAGTATTTAGGAGGTCACAGCCTGAAAGGCATCCACCGGACTTCATAGTAAAGACGGTTAACCAACCTGGATTAAATCATATACCTGATACAGATGTCCATGCACATATGTACATACATGTATATTTCTACATGTACATACAGACAGGTACATGTACTGTGAGTTCCTCAAGTGGTGCATAAAGAAGGAGCAAGTGAACATGTAAGCTGATATCAGTTAACTATAAATCCTTGGTCCTCACCTAACTACTGTTTTTGCTTTCAAACTATCACAAAAATAGATCATCTGAAGCCCAAAGTGAGCCCTTTGCTCTAGCAGGAACCTACAGCCATAAGGTGAGGAGAAAAATTTCTAGCACAGGCAGAAATTCACTTATTAAGGTCAATAATGAAACTTCCACTGTGCTCAC
>NW_010355256.1:0-1599 GCF_000700745.2 Antrostomus carolinensis | reverse complement strand
TTTTTTTATTATTTTCCACATTGTAGGCAGAGTTGTTTCCCTCCTTTCAACTTGTCACAGGTATATCTTCTCCCATATTATGGGAGAAATCCAGGGTGCTATCATCAGATTGATAACTAATTATCAATCAGTTACTATTAAAATAGGAAGCCATTCCTCCTATATCCCTCACCCTAAGGAAGGGAAAAGCATGAAACATCCATCATGGAGATTCAAAAAAACTGTGAATAATGTCTGAGAAACCTTTCAACATGCAAAAGAAGTCTGTATCTGCCTGATGCTTTTTTCAACAAACATTACAATTTCTGAAGCAAAATTTGACAGATAACTAATTTAGTGATTTGCCTGGCTGTGACATGCAGGTACTTAGCATGATTGCTTTCTCATCTGTTAGAAAAATGTTACTTTGATTTTATGAAATTCAGTACACATAAATAAAAAACTAACCTGTAATAAACTTAGATCACTTCTTTATTATTTTTCCCCATGTGATTACATGTTTTGGATGAATCAGTAAAGCCTTTTGCAAACAACTTACAGACTGCAAGCATATGGGATGTCTTTGAGGAAATGGTGCCAAGTATAGCCATATGTTGTGTTGCAATAGCAAATATATCACATACTCCAAGAATCCATCTTTCAGGACTGAGAGATTATTGATTATTTTTTTTCTTTTTCATTATCAGATCTGGTAGCAGATCTGGCTCTTACTTTGTGAACGACGGTTTAGAAAAGCTAGAACAGCTTCACCCCTTAGACACTGACTATGTAGGGCATTCAAGTACCACATGCCCTCAGTTTGAGAAATCAGTACCTTTAATTAATATCTTCTTTAAGACTAATGATATTTTAGAACACAAAATAGCTTATTTCCTAATTTCCATTCATTCATTATTTCCTCTCCAAATACACTGCAGATGTATGCAGTTCATGACCATCAAATGAAATCACCATTGCAGCTTCTCATGTTCTAGCATTTTGGATTCAGCAAAGCCAGAGTCCCACCCTGAGAATTTATATAGTCCTTATCACCAGACCATCCTTAACTGATCAGATGTTTCCAGCGTTATAACATTCTATGAAGTGAGGAAGCAAAACATCTGTTTCGTGGCTGGATCTGTGTGTCATAAATTCCATTAAGTGATTTACCCAGGGTTATGAGATTTACAACTAAGGCAGAAATTGATCCCCTGGCTCCCATTCCAGTATGAGCTTCTGTTAGAATCATACTTTGCCTTCTCAGCCAGCCTCAGCTCTATTTCCCTAACCATGAATGGGTCATCTATTTGAAGAATAAGCTATATACACAGACTCTCATCACTTCTTAAAGAGTACCTCCAGAGATCAAAGTCAGAGACTGCTGAAAATCATAGGTCCTGCCAAGTCATTGATACTCTCATTTCCACAAGCCCCAAATTCTCTTTATCATCTCCTTCTGGGCATTCCTTTGCTCCCTCATGTATACTAGCAGTTTCATGCATGTTCCTTTCCAGTTGTTCCTTAATTATTAGTTGGATTAGCCCTTCACGTTAATCTCTTCCTTACTATTTTGACCTTATAAATACTAATACAGCTTCTTGAGTTTATGTATGAATTATA
>NW_010355255.1:0-1581 GCF_000700745.2 Antrostomus carolinensis | reverse complement strand
AAAAAAAATCTAGAATTTCCTACAGAGAAGAAATGACAGCTTTTAACGTGGTATTTTCAGGAATAGTCTTGCTAGAGGCCACAGCATTGCAGCCTTAGGAACAACGGGAGCTGAACAGGACAGCTGGAGTGTCCATTTTCTGTGACGTCATTTTAATTTTCTCCGGGAACAGCAGAGCGCTAATACCTTGACAACCAGAGTCACGACAAACTCTAGCTGTAATGAATGTAGGGATGCAGACTTGCCTGCAAATCACAAGAGGTGTGAGTTTTGGATGCAGTCATCTGTTCTGCCAGACCTTGTCCACGTGTTGTGCTGTTCTCACACTGGGATTTGTCAAGTGTTACTTCTATTAAGAAACAGCATCGCTGTCAGAAAGTACAGAAAAGAATTTGGGGAAAAAGCAGAGTGTTTGTGAAATCTCATCTCTACCACCCCCCCTTCCCAAAATCCTGTTGTCACCTTTTCCCTCCATAAATTGCTTGAAATAATTAGAGGTTTTTAATGAATCTGGAATTATCTGTTTATCAGTGAGCTCTTCAGTAGTGCTTGTTAGCAGGGGGATGTTGATTAGCTGATCACCCACAGTTTCTTTCCTTTCTCGATCTTGGGAAATGATCCTGCTGAGATTAAAATGAAATTGAATATGCTGTTTTCTAAAGAACAGCCTTTTGCTTCCATGGAAGGAGACTTGCCTCTTTCACTGTGCTGCCAAAGCTTTTCCTCTACTCTTTCAAATTAGTGTGAGTCATTTTTGCAGAGAGCTGAATATCTGTCTGCTAATAAGGCTGCAGGTGTCAGGTCTTATCCCCAGGGTCCTCTTTATTTTCCATGCTTACTGTTGTGTTCCCCGAGCGCTGCTCCTGCCTTTTTGCTTGCTAGATTGAAACATGCATTCAATTCTTGCTAGGCCTTTCTTGCAGGGAAGAATTGATGCTGGTCTTGTTGAGTAACCTCTGACACTAAAAGTGTCTGCATGTTCTCTTTGAAGCAACTGTAGGCTTGAAGGTAGAGGCCATAGTTTGCATTAGACCAGCCAAAACACTTGGAGAACAGGGAGAAGTCTTCACCTTTCTTCTGGTTTGAGGGAGAAGCAGCAGGCAGGCTCACACTAACTAATATTGCTTAGCCATCATGGCTACAAAAGGGCCACTACTATTGTATAGTAATGCTTCCTGAAAAAATACCAGAGAAATAGAAAATAAAAAGATGAGAAGTACTTCAAATGTTTAGTATTTTGCGTGAGAAACAGTTAGCCAAACTGAGATAACTTTGTCTGGCATTTTTCCTACATTTGTACTTACACAAATCTGACTCCAGAGTGAATATGATCACTTAACAGGATCACAAAAGGATTTATCAGCAGGCACCTTTAAGATTGCCTTTCTCTCTTTTGCCTTGTTTCAGTTACCAGGCCGTATACCCTCAGCCCTGCAGAGTTCATTTTCCTTCCAGCCTAAAGGCTGGTTCTCTGATGTCTATTCGTATCTGTAATAATGCCTTTATGTTTACAAAATATTAGAACCAAGCATGAGACTTTTTGGATTGTAAATAAAAGCAAAATCTATTAGGTGAGCAAGG